>NW_028261388.1:13421762-13691762 GCF_051295495.1 Thamnophis sirtalis
AGGCAGGAACGTATAGGCAGGAGAAGCAGCATAAAGTATAAAAATATAAACTCATAGGCCTGGACATCATCTCACAAGTGATATCATCCAGCCTGGTCAATACAAAATTTCCCAAAGCATGTTGGAATCTCCACCCTCTGTTTGAAGATCTCCCAGGAAAAGAAACATGCCACTTCATGAGGCAATCTATTGTTAATTGTGTTTATGATATAGTATAAATATTTTATTATTACATAGCATTATGTTGAACCATGGACCATCCATTCAGGTGGATTTTGCAATGTAGAAATGTAGTCAATCAATCCCACTGATTGACAATTCTTCTTGGCAGGGAATTCTTCCTAATATCAAATCGGACTCCTCTTTCCTATAATTTTAACTCATTGGTTTCTGGTCCTGCCATAACAGAGAAACCAACTTTCTGTAAGTTAGGCTTCTAATTTCCAAGACTGCCATCATGGTCTTCACTCTTTAGCCTTCTCTTCTACAAGCTAAACGGATGCCATCTTTTAATTATTCCTTTGATATTGGCTTTCCTGTCCATTCAACATGTTGAGACACTTCTTCTGCATTTGTCTTCTGCAATTTTTTTTAGAGTACAGTACCCAAAAATGAGAGCAATCTGATGTCATGGTTGAGTCATCAGGCTATAAATTGGAAGTTCTACTTCTGCTTTAGGCACAATGCCAACTGGGTCAGGGGTCTCCAACCGTGGCAACTTTAAGACTTGTGGACTTCAACTCCCAGAGTTGAAGTCCACAAATCTTAAAGTTGCCACGGTTGGAGACCCCTGTTCTAGGTGGCCATGGGCAGTCACTTTCTCGGGGTCCTAACAAAGAAGAAATGCAAAGCCTGAAAAACCTTGCCAAGCAAATGAGAATGAGGCACAATTGATTAGAAGAAGAAAAAAGCCTAAAGAGACACAATACTCCAAATGCGGAGTAGATTGGAACAATTACTTCCCATTAACTGGACTCAATATTCTTGCTATTACATCCCCAAATAGCATCTGCTTTTTTATCAGCTGCATCAGACTGTTGGCTTAATTTAACTTGTGTTCTTGTTCCCACACTCAGGTCCTTTCACATGTACTATTGTCTTGCCACGGTGATTTTATACTTTAATTTTTTTCCCCTCCCCATGGGCTAGATTTCACATTTTTCTTGATAAATAAAATCAAGAAAATCTCTTCTCTTCTCTTCTCAAGGATTAGCTCCTACATTATATGTCATTTATTTATTTATTATTTGATTTGATTTGTCAATCGTCTACAAGGTAATAGGTATAAGAATAAACATGAATATGGGTAAGAAATAAATGGGGACAGTAGGACAGGGATGGTAGGCACGATGGTGCACTTATGCACGCCCCTTACAGATCTCTTAGGAATGGGGTGAGGTCAATAGTAGACAGTTTAAGATTAAAGTGTCTATTTGTCTTTATGCTAATTATCCCCGCAACCCCTTCATTCATAAAAACACAGCATAGGCCCAAATCCTGTGGCACTCCACTCTAGCTAAGTCTCCAAGCCGATATGTTGCCATTAAGAAGTACTCTTTCAATGCACTCGTTCAACAGTGAAAAATCAATTCAACAGGCCTATTATCTAAAATAAAGGTAAGGGTTTCCTCTGTCCAATCATGTCTGATTCTAGGGCTGATGGTGCTCATCTCTGTTTCTTGGCCGAGGGAGCCAGCATTATCCAAAGACATTTCAGTGGTCACGTTGCCAGCATGGCTATATGCTAAAGGCACATGGAACGCTATTACCTTCCCACCAAGTGGTACCTATTTATCTACTTGTAGTATGCTTTCAAACTGCTAAGCAGGCAGGGGCTCAGGCAAGTAATGGGAACTCACCCTGTTGTGTGGGTCTCAGGTCTCAAACCCATGCTATCAGCTCTCCTCTGACAAGTTCAGTGTCTTTAACATTATCAGCTGGAACCTTTATTCTCACTAAATAGAATATAATTTGTTGAGGTCAATATCCACGATGCCCATTATTTATCCAATTTGGTAAAATAGAAACTTGATCAACTAAAACAGATTCAGTTAAATGGCTTGATTTATTTGTGATAAATTCTGACTTTTGTTAATTGCTTCATTTTTATGGGAGAGCTCGTAAATTTGCTAATTAATAGCAATAGACTTATATACCGCTTCCGCTTCCAAGTGCTTTATAGCCATCTCTAAGCAGTTTGCAGAACCAGCATATTGTTCCCAACAATCTGGGTCCTCATTTTACCCACCTCAGAAGGATGGAAGGCTGAATCAACCTTGAGCTTAGTGAGATTTGAACTGCCACATTGCAGTCAGCTGTCAGTAAGCAGAAGTAGCCTGCAGTACTGCATTCTATCCACTGCACCACTACAACTCATAAAAATCATAATAATCTTATTCTGGACTATAGATAACAATATGATAGTCACATCATTTCACCAGTTATTCTTCTTTCCTTTTTTTATGGTAAGTATATTTGTTAATCTCCAGTCTTCAGGGAACATGGCAATCTTCAAATAAAATCCCAATCATGGTGGTTGGATGGACAAACTATTCAATAGGGAAAAGACCTATAAATCTTATTAATAATTTTTTGTTTAGTGCTTGTTATAAAGGTATAATTTCTTTTGGGCCTGAGGAGAGGAGAGGTGAGACAAATAGTAAATAATTTTAGTTAATTACAATAATAACAAGGAAATGTTAATGGATAATGTTTAATGTTATGTACATGTGTGTTGTACCAGTAAAAGCAAATTGGGCATAAGCTTTAATTTGTGAGTTGGGGGGAAAAGGCGATGGAATGCTTAGATATTCTACTAACTGACTTTGTCTTAGAATATCTAAAGGTGTAAAGTTATGGGAGATTAATTGAGATTGTGAATGTATGCCAGTAGGTGGTTGTGTCTTCAAATACAAATGATTTTAGATAAAAGCACGTCTAAGTAACTGTAATCAAATGAGAATTATGGTACAGTGATAGTAAAATGCATAAATTTTAAAATGCATACCTTAATTCGAATGAGGTATATGTAATGATTGTGGAACACGCGAAATGTATCTGTAGCCAATCGACATGCTTTCTACAAGATGTAACGAAAGATTATTCTTTTTTTGTCTTTTTGTTTAATTGAAACAATATTTTTTTTCAAAAAAAAATGGAACGTGTTCCTGTTATCTTCTTTGGAGCAATTGTTTACAAATTTTCGGACTAGACTTCAGCAAAGGATCTCCTGGTGGCCTTCCATCCAGATGTCAAGCAGAATCAACTTTGCTTAGTTTTCTTAGCCATTAAGAATAAGCAAGAAAGTGACACCTTTGGCTGTCAGGCCATGACATAATTGTGGAGGAAGCCAAAGAACATGCATCACAAAACAAACTCAAAAGATATTTTCGACATGGTAGATACTAGCTGGGATTAGATTTAATTATCCCCTCATTTAAGGATGACCCGTCTAGCAGATTTCACTTTAGCTCAAGAGACTGCCATCATTCCATCCGAGCAGCAAAATCTAATGCAAGTTTCATACGGAGTTTCTTCTTGTGTACATTCTCCCCCAGTTCCTTCTAGTTTTAATGAGCTTCTTTAGGTAAGAATTTTCTCCCCTTATGGGGGAGAGGAAAATACGCTCCAGATCAAGCCGATATATTTCAAGGAAGAAAACAAATGTGCAACAGTGAAAACACTGGGAAGATCAAAGCCACAAAGTAATGAGAAGACTATGTAAATACAAATGAAAAAGAATTGTAAATTAGTTTATTATTTATTAATCAAAGATTCAGCGTGAGGTGCGGAGTACAAGTTGGAAGGATCTGACAATCGTTGTCAGAAGCCTCAGGGACGAAAGGAAGATATGGAAAACCTGCCAGGGACTTTTGAACAAGGCGTTTAAGAAATCACAGATAAGAAGGGAAAGAACAACCATCAATAATAAAAGCTGCCAAGAACTCACTTTAAACTGATGTTGCTGGAGGTTCTGAGATTTATCAAAGCTAATAAAACAAGGTGTGTGACTTCTTCAGGGGACAAAACAAGTTTCAGATGACTAAAGAATTGTCGCTCGACACCTGAACGCACGGGCAAACATGTCACACAAGAGAGGGATTTTTTTATTGTTGTTGTTTGGAAAAATAAAAGTCAGCTGGTAGAAATCAACTCTACTTGTAGACAATAATCTGCTTCTTGGCCACTTACCGTACTTTTCTGAGTATAAGATGTATCCCCCTCCCTAAAAGTGGATGAAACTTGCGGTGCGTCTTATACACCAAATGTTGCTGAAGCCCCACCCACCTGCTGGCCCCCACCCATTGGCTGTTTTCAGCCTGCACACATCACATTTTTGGCCTCTGGACACCCTGTTTTTGGCCTCCACACATCACATTTTCCAGTGGTGGGTTTCAAAATTTTTTAGAACCTCTTCTGTAGGTGTGGCTTGCTTTGTGGGAGTGGCTTGTGGGCCATGTAACTGGGTGGGCATGGCCAACTTGTAAAATGTGGTGAAACTCACTTAACAATGCTCTTGCTTAGCAACCAAAATGTTGGCTCAGAAACTCTGGCATTTGAAGCACACAAGTCTTAAAGCTGTCAAGTTACAAGACTCTTGCACCCCTAACCCTTTAGAAAAAAAACCCAAGGGTGTTCAAACTTGACAGCTTTAAGACTTGTAGACTTCAACTCCCAGAGTTCCTCCTCTCGCTCTTCATCTTGATGATGTGCAGACGGGTAGTAGCAGTAGACTTATATACCGCTTCATAGGCCTTTCAGGCCTCTCTAAGCGGTTTACAGAGAGTCAGCATATTGCCCCCAACAATCTGGGTCCTCATTTTACCCACCTCAGAAGGATGGAAGGCTGAGTCAACCCTGAGCCGGTGAGATTTGAACCGCTGACCTGCTGATCTAGCAGTAGCCTGCAGTGCTGCATTTAACCACTGCGCCACCTTGGGTGGGGGGAGGGAGCTGGAACCGGTTCTAAACGGCACTGTAGATTTGTGGAACCTCTTCTATAGAAGAGGTTAGAACTGGCAGGAACCCACCCCTGACATTTTCAGCTGGTTCCATGTGGCGGGGATTGGCAGCAGCAAACAGGAAGGCCATGGCAAATGGGTGGCGGCAAATGGGCCATGGCAAACAGGTGGCAGTGAACGGGCTGTAGCAAACAGGTCGAGTGGGCTGTGGCGTTGGTGAACAGGCTGCAGCAAATGGGCCATGCCAAATGGGCCAGATCAATACCGGATGGATGCTGGGAGGCAAAGGTAGATTTTTTTTCTTGATTTCCTCTCCAAAAAAAGTAAGTGCATCTTATAGTCCGGAGGATCTTATACTAAAAAAAATATGGTAAGTAGATTATATGAAACTATCAAAGAAGAGAGACAATACATCAGGTTAAGAGCCCATCTAATATCATCTTATATGCCCTACAATGACCAGTCAGCTGACTGATTTGAAAACAGCAAGAGTTGATTGGAAGTGGGCTGGAGGTCAAGAAAATCAAGATAACAGCAGTGACCATGTGGTGGAAACCCCACTTGTTTTTTTTAAAAAAATACACTACTTGGACATACTCATGAAGTCCCCAGGAACTGAATTTAATTCAAGGGAGCTCTTATGATATAGGTGTCAAGATGTTAGACAAGAAGCAAGGCAGCTGATATTCAAGCCAATGTTCAAGAAAAGGTTTACTGGGTGATTTTGGGCCAATCACCCCAAACTATTTAGTGCCAGATTTTATACTAGAGGTAGCAATAAATCTTGCTTGCTAGGAACTCATCACTGTTTCCACAGCTTCAATCTGACTTTAATAGAACAGGAATGAAGTCCTCTAAACGCAGAAAACAGAGACCAGTGATGGTGAGAAGCTTAAATTCTGGATCTTTCCCTCTTGACCTTTTTAATCAGCAATATTATGACCCATCTTTTCCTGGCCTTGAGCATCAGAGGTACTCTTTCATGTTTACCTTACAATATTTGCTGACTGTAAGAGTTTGGATTCCTATCTAGCCAGTTTTAGCTTTATTCCTTGCAGGAATTGGATGATAGCATTTAGCAATAGCGCTTAGACTTATAGACCGCTTCACAGTGCTTTATGGCCCTCTCTAAGCAGTTTACAGAGTCAGCCTATTGCCCCCAACAATCTGGGTCCTCATTTTACCCACCTCGGAAGGATCGTAGCCTGAGTCAACTTTGACCCTGGTGAGATTTGAACTGCCAAACTGCAGTCAGCCAGCAGTCAGCAGAAGTAGCCTGCAGTGCTGCACTCTAACCACTGCACCACTGTGGCTCAGGATGGGAACACCACAAATTCTCTGCCTTCAACTCCATATAAGTCTAATCAAAGATGTGTTTCCTTTTGTCAACTCCCGATTGCAAAAGATAAGATGAGTGTCAGAACACTGAAAATCTAATTCCACTCCTCACTTTCCTTCTTCCGAATGATTGTTTCTTTGTTTGCTGCAACTGGTTTGTTTTTGGCAATTGGGATTCAGTTAAGACAGGGATCAGCAACCTTAAACACTCAAAGAGCCACAAAGGTCCTAATCTGGAAGCCTTCTGTTCAATTCTGGAGCCAACAGGAAGTCTGGTTCCCCCACCATAGAGTCTCCTCCTAGTGCGGCAGCCTTTTCCCTCTGCTGATTGGAAGTCTGGTTCCCCCATCATAAAGTCTCCTCCTAGCACAGTGTACTTTTTCCTTTTACTGACTGGAAATCCGGTTCCCCCACCATAGAGTATTCTCCTAGTATGGCACCTTTTTCCTCTGCTGATTGGAAGTCTGGTTACCCCAACATAAAGTCACCTCCTAGCACAATGTACTTTTTTCTTTTACTGACTGGAAGTCCGGTTCCCCCACCATAGAGTCTCCTCCTAGTGTGGTGTCCTTTTTCCTCTGCTGATTGGAAGTCTGGTTCCCCCATCATAAAGTCTCCTCCTAGAACAGTGTACTTTTTCCTTTTACTGACTGGAAGTCCAGTTCCCCCACCATAGAGTCTCCTCCTAGAATCTCCTCCTAGTGTTCCTTTTACTGACCGGTGACAGGGAGCCGCATCAGAGGAATGAAAGAGCCACAAGCGGCTCAAGAGCCGCCGGTTGCTGACCCCTGTGTTAAAAGTTAAGGAAGATAACTCTCCTTTATTCTAAAACCAAGCATTAGCTATGTAAAGGTAAATATATTAAAAGAATGATGGATCATTTGCTCCTTGTTCTTTTAACTGCCTTCTTCCTACGTTACTTAATGTCCAATGCAGCAACTAGCTGAATGTCAAGGCTAAGTGTACGGTAATTAGTTGTGGTTGTAATTAACATACTCTGACCCATGGATTACAAGGAAATCTACTCAGCATGTGGGCATATGGAAGGGCACAATCAGAAATGGGAGAAATGTTCTCTAGAATGATAGAAGGAGTGAGAGTATTACAGGGTCACTGCATTCCAGTGTTAATGTGTTTCCTCTTTGCTTCTTGCATCTAAAATTATTTAAGTTTCAGCAGAATGTACTTGTGTACGAAAAGTTGGGGAATTTCACATTTTGTAATTGCATAAGCTCAGTGATCTTTGATCATGTTTGCAGCTAATGTACAAAGCTGTTTTGAGCATAATGGAGGTGGGGAGAAGGATGACAAACCGGCTATGTCTAATTCTGAAATAAATTCCGTTTAGTCTTGTCTAATTACTTACTTAATTTTCAATGCGGCATGCATTCTGGAAAAGGAATTGATGTGTCACGAACGCCTTCCTAACCTGAACTCAAGCTGTTTGCCCTCTAGGAAAAGTCATAAGTGCTTGAATTGCTCCCAGAGATCTGGATCTGTTGGCAAAATTTTTTTATCAGCAGCATGAAACTTTTCTGACAGTTGTTCAGTTGAGTGTTAAAATAATCTTCAAAAGAACTGGCCACAGCAGTGAAGACAAAGTTGTATATCTTATGCTATTACTCATATACTTGCCCATAGAAAATACATCTACTCTACGCATCAAGTAATCCCTGAAATAAAATTTAACTGTGTTCCAGCATAACTCTGGAACGCCTTGAGCAGTTTCAACCAAACTTGGTACACAGATAACTTACTCTCTGGAAACAAATACTGTGGGGGTAAGACACCCCTGACACCCCTAACTCCCCTCGGGGTGTGTGTTCTGTTAGGCTACAGCCTGTTGTGTCTTAAAATGGCTTCTACTGTACTGCCTTAAAATGCCTTCCACTGTACAGAGCTGTAGAGTTGCCATGGTAACGGCTTCATAGTACTACACAAGGGGACTCCCTTGTGGTAAGGGGGAAAATCCAACATTAGAAATTGAGGCAACGTTCATGTTTACATATAACTCAAAGTGGTTGACATATCCAACATACCTTCCTTCTCTCTTCCCCCTCAACAACTCTGTGAGGTGGGTTAGGCTCAGAAAGCAGGACTGGCCCAAGGTCACCCATCTGGCTTTCATAGCCTAGGTCAGGGGTATCAAACTGTATTTCTTTGAGGGCTGGACCAGCATTGTAGTTCTCCTCCGGGCCGGCTGCGGGGTCAGGGGAGGGGAGAGATAGAATGGATGGCTCCTGCAGCACCCTGCTAGTCAAAATGGGATGGAGGGGCCATGAAAGGCCCCGGTGCCCCATTTTCAGTCCAGACGGCCTCCTGCAGCACTTTGTTGGGGACCCTGTGCCCCGTTTTGGCTAGCAGAGTGCTGCAGGAGGCTGTTCAGGTCCCACATCAGGGTGTGGGGAGCACATGTGTCCCCCACGCCCCATTTGGGCTGCCAGAGGCACTGTGGGCTGCTCCTTTGCTATTTTCAGGCTGGCCCCATGAAAATAGACCAGATCTGATTGGCGGGCCTTGAGTTTGACTCCCCTGGCCTAGGTGGAACTAGAACTGACAGTATCCCATTTTCTAGCCTGGTGTCTTAACCACTAAACCAAACTGACTCTTTAGCATAATCTGTCTTTCAAGCAAGGTGTCCATTATTACTTTATTCATTCAGGACGTTATTCCCTTGAAAGTACCAAAGAAAATACTGGCTTTGTATCTAACAACTTTCTGAGATGTTTACTGAACTGCAAAACCCTGTGAATGGCAATGAATTCTCAACCCTTTTTTGACTGTATCTATAAACAGATTTTATCAACATTAAAATATTGCGGAGTATCTGTTCAGCTTTGTTTTTATTTTGTAGAAATAGTTCAGAGGGTGCCTATTGTCTCATCTATCAAAGCATCCTTGGATTGAAAACAGTATTTCACAAGTTGCTGACCTGAGGTTGAAGCCAATGGAGGCCATAACCTCAAAATATCTTTCTGGTCAAAATGGGAATCCTACCATTCAACCCTGAAACAAAGATTTTGACCTCTAAGAAGGATCATCAATATTTGCTAAATGCTGATGGGATTCAGAATCACAGCACCACATGGCTGTGAATCTCCACTAAATAGCTGGTTGTATATCTTGTGTTAAGCCATAAGGCAGTTGGACCAATGGTGGGTTCCAGAGGTGGGTTCCTACCAGTTCGCACCTATTCGGTAGAACCAGTTCGTCAAATCTACCGAACCGGTTAGAAGAGGTTCCACCAGTGGACCCAGAAAGCAGCCACACCTACAGAAGAGGTTCCAAATTTTTTTGAAACCCACCACTGCCACACACACACACACACACACAGACAGACAGACAGACTGACACAGAGAGAGAGAAAGAGAAAGAAAGGAATAAATAAATAAATAAATAAAAAAGAAAGAAAAAGAGTGAGAGTGAGATGAAAGAAAAAAAGAAAAAAGGGACAGAGAGACAAGAGGAAGGAGAGAGAGAGAGAGAGAGAGAGAGAGAGAGAGAGAGAGAGGGAGAGAGAGAGAGAGAACACATGGCCGGCAAGCCACTCCCACAGAGGAGGCCACACCCACAGAGTAGGTTCCAAATTTTTTTGAAACCCACCACTGGTGGGTTCCTACCAGTTTGGTCCAGTTTGGCCAAACCGGTAACGGTTTGGCGGCCTGGGTCGCTGGAACTGGCAGCAACCCAGCCCTGAACCAATTCTGGTGGCACCATAGATGCTGCCATCTTATTTTTTTTGCTTCTGCACATATGCACAATTTTGATTGCACTGCACATATGCACGCAACGTGCATCAAGCATGTCTTAAGCGTGCATATTTTCTGATGCCATCATAATTTTGAATCATTGTTAATTGAATGGTCATAAATCAAGGACTACCTGTATATAAAGAGATACTGATTCACCACTTTTCAGAGGTTGTAGGTATGGTGTGAAATGTCTGGGGACAGCACATGGCCCATAGCCAGTCAGTTGGTCACATGTGTGTTGTTAAATTGCACCTGCTAAGGACAACTTTTTATCATCTGCAAAGTCTACCCTTCAGTTCAATTCAGAAACTACACGTAGTCCTTGACTTACAACAGTTCATTTGCTGATGGTTCAAAGTTACAACGGCACTGAAAAAAGTGACCTAAAATCAATTTTCACACTTATGACTGTTGCAGCATCTCCATGGTCATGTGATTTACATTTGGATAGCAATAGCACTTAGACTTATATACCACTTCACAGTGCTTTTACAGCCCTCTAAGCAGTTTACAGAGTCAGCCTATTGCCCCCAACAACCTGGGATCCTCTTTTCACCCACCTCGGAAGGATGGAAGGCTGAGTCAACCTTGAGCCTGGTGAGATTTGAACTGCCAAACTGCAGCTAGCAGTCAACTGAAGTAAGCTGCAGTACCAAACTCTAACCACTGTGCCACCTTGGCTCTATGCTTGACAATTGACCTACATTTATGACAATTGCAGTGTCCTGGGATTACGTGATCCCCTTTTGTAGCTTTCTGACAAGCCAAATCAATGGGGGAAGCCAGATTCACTTAACAACCAGGTTATTAATTCAAGAATTGAAGTGATTCACTTAACAAATCTGGTGGGAAAAGTCGTAAAATGGGGCAAAACGCATTTAACGAATTCCTCACTTAGCAACATAAATTTTGGGCTCAATTGTGCTCTTACATTGAGCCCATTTAGACCTAGTGATTTCTCTTTGATTTGGTTGAATTAAACTGGAGCATTTCAGTATAGCAGAATGTCTTACTCTGATCCAATTTATTAGATGTTGCAGCAGTATGTGGATTCCACCCCCTTTAACAAGAATCCTGGGATTGGAGAATGGCATTTTGAAAGTTAGCTCTCATCGACTTGAGAATGAAACACAGCGGAGGGCATTCTTAAAGTATCTGCATGTTCAAAATAGAAATCCTGTGGAGTCCTTCCAAGTTATTTGTAGCAAGAGCATGAAGGTTAAATCCCAAAGAATTCCATGTAGCTAAATATAAAGTTTAAGAGAGAAAGAAGCACCTAAACTGAGCCAGTTCTAAAGTTCATATGAAGTAAGTATATCGAGAACATTGAATTCTATTGCAAATTTCTCTGATTTGGGATTATTTGTAAGATTTCATGTCTTCTAATGCCTCCCCGAAGGAACTTTTCAATTTTTAAAAGCTAGAGGGGGAAAAAAACCAACGCAAAATATAATACAATTTCCCAGGCCAATTATAAAGATTTCTTTATAAGAAATCTGAGTTCCTTCCACATAAGTTTTAATTATTCCCAGGAAAGGAATATGAGTATAAAAAGATTTGTCTAAATAGGTATTGCTATTAAACTATCAGAAAGTAGAATTGTTTCTAAAGTTATTGTTTTGTTCATTTATAATCCAATTTCTCTATTTTTCCTCCTAATAATTCTCTTGTAAGATACATTGTGCTGGGAAGTAATTCACAGGACTGCAAAAAAAAAAAAAAAAATCGAGAGCTGTTTGGGTTATTCCACATAATCTTTATGTTTTTTGGTGCACTGAATCCCAAAATGACCTCCATTTTGTCATAGGACATCATGTTTCCTGACAATTTAGGTAACTATGTTAAATAAGGCAATACCTCAAAATAAATGGAAATAGACTTATAAAATTAAAGTTTTATTACAATATTTTCATGAAAATCCGTTTTTGAGGATTTGAAACGAGCTCACCTACACACACTAAACTCGATTCTTCTTCCTTGTGAGGCTCCTCTTGGTGCATTTACGCTTGTGAGTAGCATCTGGAATGTCTCTCTGAAGCATCCAACAGTAATCTGCCATCATTGTAATGCACCATTTTCCCTGGTATCTCCTTTCCATCTCTTTAATGTCTTGGTGGAATCGTTCACCTTGTTCCTCACTCACAGCTCCCAAATTTTCAGGAAAGTAGTCAAAGTGGGACTGGAGGAAATGCACTTTCAAACTCATCAGGCAACCTAAAGCTAGAAATGCTTTCAGCATTCTTCCGATGATCTTTTTGTAGTGAGGATCTTTGTTATTGCCTAAAAATTTCTGTACAACTTTAAATGCAATTCACCCTTCTTTTTGAGGATCCGTCATGGTATTGACAAACTCTTGATCAACTATAAGCCTTCTAATGTCTGGTCCGACGAACACACCCTTCAATTTTGCCTCTGACAGGCATGGAAACTTGGTGATCAAGTATTTGAAGCATTCTCCATCTCTTGGAAGTGATTTTTACGAATTGCTTCATCAATCCCAATTTTATGTGGAGAGGTGGTAGAAGAACTTTATGGGAAGGTACCAAAGTTTCTCGGAGGACATTTTTTTCATGGACTGTTAGCACCCTCAGCTGCCAACTCTTCTTGGTCCAGTGATTTTGGCAGTCTGACTGTCCCATAGACACAGAAAACAAGGGTATTTGGTATACCCAGCTTGTTGCCCGAGCAGCATGCACAAGACCTTCAAGTCCCCACACATGGTCTTGCCAACCATGGTCTTCATATTTAAGTTTATGAAGAACCAATTCCAAGTTCTCTTAGGTTTCTTTCAAGTGTATGGAATGACCTACAGGTATGGAAGTGTAAAAACCGTTGTGGAGTAAAACTGCTTTGAGATTTCTTTTTAAAGAATCTATAAAAAGACACCATTGCTCTGAATCATATTGCATTTTAAATTGACCCATCAGACCTTTGACATCGATGCAATAAACCAACTTGTCTTCCTGGGCGAAGTAAGGAACGAACTCCTTTTCACGATGTCTGAACCATGGAGATGACACTCCTGGCAACAATAAATTCCTGCTTTTCAGCCTTGATCTGAGTAACTCAGTGGCATCTTTGGGAAGATTCAAGTCTCTTACCAAATCATTCATCTCCTCCTGAGAAAACAATTTTGGTCTTGTATCATCTTCAAAGTCAGAACTTGATTCGTCATCTGGTTCAGGTATGACTTCACCTTCATTGGAGCTAGGTATCTCTTCCAAGGTAGCGGGGAGCTTGGGTACTGGTATATCTGTGCCATGGGGGATGGGATGAATTGCTGAGTGAAGATTGGGGTATGAAATGGAATGCTTCCATTTGGAATTAAACCCTTTCACATTGTATGAACAAAAGTAACAGTCATCACTATGGTTCTTTTGCTCTCACCATACCATAGGAATCCCATAACGGAAATATTTTTTCTTACCCTTGAACCAGTTTTGGAGGTCCTCAACACACTTTATGAGGCGCCCAAACTTTATCTTGATCTCCAATTTTTAGTCCAAAGTATGCAAAGTATACTTTTTTCACAAAGTCTGTAATATTCTGCTGTTGCTTCAACACTGTATATTCACCACAGATGAAACAGAAACTGTCTGGCGAATTAATACACTTTCGCGGAGCCATAACATAACGCTTGAAGAATGACGAGCTAACATGAATTGCAATGAAAAAGTGTAAACAGCCTAGAACCAAGAACCTGATGATGATTCGTGCACAAGTGTGGCATGCAGGAGAGAGCAGCTCTGTGTCTGTACACGAGACGTCACAGTGCTGGCCACGCCTCCTGCACTGACCGGAGATGCTGCTATCTGCCCTGTGTCTTCCTCCCACTAGATTCTTCAGGAAAGATTAACCCCTTCTACCATTAGAAGCACAGACTTAAAACTTGCTTAGCTTATGTATATATTGCTGACCATCAGATTTACAGTGCTATATTTTTTTAACATAACTCGGACAAACCCTTTAAGGTTTTTTTGGCATTTTATATGTTAAATGCACTTATGTGAATTAATTAATAGTAATTTGGACTTTAAATTTGGTTAAAAACCCATAATATAAAAAATACCAAAAAAATTTAAAAAATGATAAATTTGAAGACAATTTTGCATGTTGTGGCAAATCATGACGTCTAGTTTTTTCAATATTTTATTTGTTTTCAGCACACCAAAATACATGGAAATTAGATGGAAATAATCAAACAGCTTTTTAGTCGCAGACCTGTGATTGGTCCAAAGATAGTCATTAAGCTTCTATGGCTCAAGTTGGACTAGAACTGAGCTCTTACCAGTCATAGCCCAACACCTTAACCACTAAATCACACTATAAAAAAGGGGTAATTATTTGATGTCTCTCCCATAAGTCCTGTTCTGACCTAGGCTTCCTGATAAAGCATAAATCACATGCTTAGTCCAAAAATATTGTTTTTATTTCAAAGGCTGTGAATTATGTTCATTCACAGCCCGTAATGAGTTGGACAGTGCTCAGGCAAAGTCTTTCGGAATAAGGCTGATAAGCACCCACCTTTATCTTCCTTGAAACGCTGCCTAATTGGCAATTAGCTTGGCAAGGCCACATGGAACAAAGAGTCAAAACGGAGCTTCAGAATTAAACCAGCATGAACAAAGTTGCTTCCTGCATAGGCTCCTATGCCTTTGCTCCTCCTTTATGTCCTATGGGAGGGACCAATCACCTCCAAGCCTTACTCCCGAGTCATCCCTTTTGTTTTAACTGTTCTTGCCTTCTGGCAGCTCTTTGCATGCATGCACTGGGAATAGGCTCCCCCTGTTCCTCTGCCTTGCTGATGTCCTACTCCGGAGACTCCAGAGGCAGCACATAACACCCAGATGGTTCTGGCCTCCAATGCAGAGCCCTTGTCTGAGTCTTCCCCAGATTCTAGGATTGGCCCATGTTCCTCCTCAACCTTCTCACTATACAACTATGCCACCAGCTCCGCAGGCCATCAGCAGACCACAACAAGTCCTTTGGAAAAGTAGGAAGCTGCCATACATGGAATCAGATTTGTGTCCATTTAGCCCAGTGTGAGAAGAGAAAGGGGGAAATAAAAATGACCAGGCCTATTGGATGAAGGTTTTGTAACTAGGAATTATGAGTTGATCCCAATAGCTGCCAAATTTGATATATCTGAACATAAACAGTACTTCTTTAATGGTGTAGCCCAGGGATCAGCAACTTGCATCTCTGGAGCCACATGTAGCTTTTTCATCCCTCTGCTGTGGCTCTCTGTCACCGGTTGGCACCACAATATTGAGAGGAGCTTCCAGTTGGGGAAAGAGGGAAAGCAGGATGTGCCAGGAGGAGACTCTATGGCAAGGGGTGAGTTTTCTGGTCAGCTCCACAATTGATGGGGCTTTCGGTTAGTATTTATAAATATTTATATATAAGAGATATGTATAAGGTATATATATTATTTTTATTCCAGGTGTGATCTTACTAATGATTTATATATATTTATTTTGTTTCTTTTTATTTATATAATTTATTTTTACATTAGTTTATAAAAACAGTTTATATTTATTTTTAATTTTGAAATATTTTTAATATTTTTAATTGTTTTATTTCTTATGATATATGTCATTCAGAGTCACTTGTTGATATGGGCAGCTTACTTTAGAAAACAAACAAACACTCACACATTATTTCTATGAAAATGTATCAGGCTTGGAAGAGGAGAGAAATAAACACATTATTTGATTTGAATTTTGTGACACAGAGTTTTAGGTCTATTTTCTTTCAACGATCCACTTTTAGCTTTAAACAACAGGGGAAAAAAGTGAATCAAATGTTTCATATGCAGACCAGACAAACATTTGCTAATTAGTATAGCTATAGTTTCTTTGTTTCCAGAAATGCACTTCAAAAAGTCAGTGAGCTGCAACTTCATTAATTAAAATATATGTACTTAACCTTCTCTGTTGGTGACAAGGTTGTGTAACTACTACCCATACAGAGATTACTTTAGCAATTATCTTTGGTGGAGGACACTTTTCTTAGATGTAGAAGATAACTCACTTAGGAACTAGAAGTCTTTCTTTGTCTATTGAAAGCATTGGGAAGGACTTAGAAAGATACATAGGGAAGTTGGAATGCCTTGGAATCCATTAAGCTCCAAGTACATAAAATTACCACTGTTTGCAACCAGTATAAATTTGAAGACCACCTACCGCAGGTGAACTTTAGAACTTGCTATTGAAATTTTCCCATACTTCACAGCAGAGGTGGGTTGCTGCTGGTTTGGCCCGGATCGGCCGAACCGGGAGTAGTGGTGGCAGGAGGCTCAGCCTACCACCCGGAGGCTTCTGAGCATGTGTAGAAGCTTTGTGAGTGTGCGGGAGCTCACGTGGGAACGCACCTGAACCAGTAGTAAAGAAATTGGCAACCCATCTCTGCTTCAGAGGGTTTCAAAGGGTAATTGGGCAATGATATGAATTTTTCAGTGCCAACTGTCCATTGATTCCAGAAAGCCTGGCTCTGCATACCAGTGACCAAGGGTGCAGCCAAATAGGAAGAATCAAAACAACATCATGATCTCTTTCCTCAGGAGAGTCCCCAAAATTTCTATCAAGTGTCCCTAAAATAGGTGTCAGTCTTAAGATGGTCTGCTGAAAAAAGTAGCATCCATCCACACACAGAGGAAAGAAGCATCCCTGAACCACAAGAGATATTATGAATGTCAGCGTTCCAAGTATCATGTAGAATTAAATCAGAGTCCAAGGCAAAATGATCCTTAAAGTTCCAATTTAATAAAGCAGACATCTTAGCACATTGCTGTGGAATCCCAAATCTGGAAATTACATCAGAATTCCACCCAGTTAAAAATTCATGATCTTGTCCCCACACCCACAATCCATCACATGGTCCAATCTTCTTCTTCCATGCTGGCATCTCCACCCAGCTGCTTCAGGTCAGGTGTAAAAGTGAGGAGACAAAAGATGACCTTGGCTTCTAGTAAAGAATGACACTACATTCCACAATCCTACTCCTGTCTATTTCCCCCATCAACTATATTAATGAAACAGCCTAATGAAATAAGAGAATGTGTGGCAGGCCAAAATTCTAAAAGGAATATAATTGCAGGCCTGACAATGATATCATTACCATATATGGTGGACCTGTCCCAAAAGTAAAAAATACTAGTCGAAAATACATATCTGGTTGGAAAAAATGACAAAGAAGCATACTGAACTGAGACCAGAGACATTTTTGTTGGGCATCTTACCAGAAAAATATGACAAAAAGATTATATATTTGATTTTACTTCAGTGGTGGGTTCCTTATTGTAAGGTTATATTAACAGAACTTGCAAGACCAAATATATTTCTTCTTTCTTTTCTTTTTAGTCTCCAGAAAACTGAGAAGGATTCCTTCTGAAACACGTCAGGTACCTTGAGATATATTTTGCGTGTCAGTCAT
This sequence comes from Thamnophis sirtalis, assembly GCF_051295495.1. Lineage (NCBI taxonomy): Eukaryota > Metazoa > Chordata > Lepidosauria > Squamata > Natricidae > Thamnophis > Thamnophis sirtalis. The sequence goes on from NW_028261388.1 coordinate 13,439,248, forward strand.
CCAGTCCTCTAGTCATCCTCCAGGCTTCCATATCATTATATTTGGATTTACAGCTTGGAGATTCTCAGTCATCCAGCTCATGGTTGCCCCAAAGCTGCTTTGTTCAAAAGGCAACTGGATTTCATTTTTCCTTGAAGATGTTTTACGTCTCACCAAGAAGCTTTTTTTAGTTCTGACAGAAGAAACTTCTTGAAGGAGAAGTGAAACATCCTCAAGGAAAAAGGAAGTGCAGTTGCCTTTTGAACAAAGCATTTTTGGGACTTCACTGACAATGCAACGTAACTGAGTACCAAGGCATCCCCTTAATAAAGCTAATAGTTGAAATCTGAACAATGAGAGATTCAATCTAGAAATAAGGAGAAATTTTCTGACAGTGTGAACAATCAACCTGTGGAATAGAAGTTGCCTTCGGAAGTTGTGGGAGCTTCATCCCTGGAAGCTTTCAAGAAGACACTGGATCGCTATCTATCAGAAATAGTATAGGGTCTCCAGCTTGGGCAGGGGGTTGGACTAGATGACCTATAAAATACCTCCCAACTCTGTTTTCTATACTATTCTACCTGGTAGTATCAAGGAGTCTTTGTCTCATACACATTCATGATGGAGAAGAGAAGGTCAACTTTTAAGGTTAACTTACTTATCTCCAGAATAAGAGCTGAGGTGGCGCAGTGGTTAAATGCAGCACTGCAGGCTACTTCAGCTGACTGCAGTTCTGCAGTTCGGCTGTTCAAATCTCACCGGCTCAGGGTTGACTCAGCCTTCCATCCTTCCGAGGTGGGTAAAACGAGGACCCGGATTGTTGTTGGGGGCAATATGCTGACTCTGTAAACCGCTTAGAGAGGCCTGAAAGCCCTATGAAGCGGTATATAAGTCTAACTGCTATTGCTATTGCTAAATAGAATTTGGTTCCAGGCTAGACTCACAGGGGATGGTGAGTTCTAGTCCTGCTTTAGGCATGAAAAACTAGTGGATGACCCAATCTGTCTCACCACAATTAACTTCAAAGATTTGCTGTTGTGTGAAGGAGGAGGAGGAGGAGGAGGAGGAGGAGGAGGAGGAGGAGGAGGAGGAAGAGGAGGAGGAGGAAAGGAAGGAAGGAAGGAAGGAAGGAAGGAGAACATTTGTTCACTGGCTTGAAATATTTATAAAAATAATAAAGATGGGATTAAAAAAAATCTTTTAAAAATTCATCCCAGTGTGTAACTTATTAAGATAAAAGTGACCCTGATTATACATTTCCCAATAATACATGCCATGCTCAGAAACTGATCTAAGATTGCATTGTGGGCAGCTGAAATGAAATTACTCATTTTGTATATTTTTCCCAATGCAGAATTCAAAGAAATAAAAAGGGCAACACTTTCTTATTGTCTTTAATAAAGCCTTCCCAGTAGCATATCACAGCGTGCCATATTCTTGGCATTGCTTCCTGTGCTGCAATGATCAGACCTTGTTATTATCAAAGGGCAAAAAGTATTAAGGAACTGCAGCCATATTTAGCATCGCTCGCCAAGCCAGGTTTAAAAAAAAAAGAAATTTGTGAAATCAGAACGGTGATCTGATCACCAGTGGGGCGAAGCACACAGAAATGTGTTATAAACCTTATAATAGAATAACAGAGTTGGAAGGGACCTTGGAGGTCTCCTAGTCCAAACCCCTGCTTAGGCAGGAAACCCTATACCACTTCAGTAAAATGGTTATACAACATCATCTTAAAGACTTCCAGTGTTGGAGCATTCCCAACTTCTGGAGGCAAGTTGTTCCACTGATTAATTGTTCTCACTGTTAGGAAATTTTTCCTTAGTTCTAAGTTGTTTCTCTCCATGATTAGTTTCACCCATTGCTTCTTGTCTTGCCCTCAGGTGCTTTGGAGAATAGCTTGACTCCCTCTTCTCTGTAGAAGCCCCTGAGATATTGGAACACTGCTATCATGTCTCCCCTAGTCCTTCTTTTCATTAAACTAGACATACCCAGTTCCTGCAGTCGTTCTTCATATGTTTTAGCCTTCAGTCCCCTAATCATCTTTGTTGCTCTTCTCTGCACTCTTTCTAGTGTACAGCTTTTGAAGTCTGAGGGAAGTCCATGTCTACACATAATAAAATAAGAGTGAACAAAATCCTGCAGTTTTATTGATTGAAAAGAGTGGCGTTTAAAGTAGGTGTGTCTATTAAAGGTGGCAGAGAGTCAGTTTGGTCTAGTGTTTAAGGCATCAGACTAAAAAGTGGGAGAATGGGAGTTCTAGTCCTGCCTTAGACACAAAGCCAGATGAGTGACCTTAGGCCAGATACACTCTCTCAGCCCTATACATGATTTTTGTGCAGACCTTGGTGTGCAGATGTATCATCTGTCCTGAGGGAGCTGCATTGGTCACCAATTTGCTTCCAGGTACAATTCATGGTGCTGGTTGTTACGTTTAAAGCCCTTCATGGGTTGGGACCAGGTTATTGGAGGTCTCTTGCCGGTCACATCTACCCAATCCACCAGAGTGGGGAGTCAGGGAATGTTGCCGGTGCTGTTCCCGAGGGAGATACACTTCGTGGGACCCAGAAGAAGGGCCTTCTCTGTGGTGGCTCCCTCTCTCTGGAACATCATTCCCCCAGAGATTAGAATGGACCCCACTCTAATACTCTTCCACAAGGCACTGAAGACCTGGTTCTGCCAGTGGCCCTGGGGAACCCAGAGTGGGATGGAGCCCATTAAATGGCTCATATGATGTATTGTCGCTGGGGGAAGAGCATGGGGGGGGGGGGTTCTTTTATTTTATTATATATGTGTCAGGCCTGCAGCCATTTTTTTCTTTTAGATCTTTGGCCTGCCATACTTTCTATTATTCTGCTATGCATTTTCTGTTGTGGGAAAATTGGAGGGGGACTGTAAGGAGTCGCATACTATGTAGCCATAACAAAATTCTTTCTAGAAAGCCATCCTTTCTCTTTGCACCTCTGCACCTGACCGGAATTGGATGGGTGGAGCTGCCAGCATGGCAGTGGGAGATCGGACCATGTGATGGATTAGTGGGTATGGGGGCAAGATCTTGAACTTTCAACTAGGTGAGGAAAACCGGGAAGCTTTAAGATTCAGGTTTTCCTATATGTGTGCCAACATTGCTCTCTTAATAAACTGGAACTTTGAGCAATACCTTGCCTTGGACTCTGATTTAATTTTGGATGCTATTTGGAATGCTTACAATATGATTCTCCCTTTTATACATTGTATTGTTTTTATATGAGGTTTTATATTCTTGTAATGTGCCTTGAGTTGCCATGTGAGAATAGGCGGCAATATAAATTTCCAAATAAATAAATAAAAAGTAAAAATCGAGATGGAGGCAATGATAAACCACTTCTAGAATCTGGCCAAGGAAACTTATCCAGGACATCATCAGGAGTCAAGGCTTGATTTGAAGGCTCAAACAGGCGCACACTAACAGAGGTGTCAGGCAAATTGAATTTGTGATTCATAGGTACCAATACATTTGATTTGGGCCAAATTGGACTGTGAGATCTGCTTTGATATAATGTCATGTCGATATCTAGCAATGGGAAGGGGAAATAAGGGCGAATGATAGAACATCGCCATGTAAAAGGAGAAGGAAAGGTGAGATGGACAGAGACTGAAGAATAGTCCATAAATTAGGGACAGAGCTAGGATTAAGTTAGGAATAAGAAAAGATAATGATCAAAAGAATATGGATCACATTCTGTTTGGTGCTCCTGAACCAATATTACATTAGGTCAGGTATGCAAAGTAGTAGAACACGGAACATACGGTATATACAATATGCAATATACAGAATATCTATCTGTGGTGTTGTCTGAGCTTGGTTATTTTGCTCATTACTCAACTAGGTAACATAATCACAGCAGCACTGGTGATGTAATCTAGTTAGGTAATGAAATATCTTCAAGGAAACAACGAAGCTCACAGTGCAACAAGGACTCAATGTTCCATCCCAGAGTTAGAAATATTCTTTCTATTGGAATCTTTCCCCCCCCCCCTCTCTCTCTCTCCTCTTCTCTTCTCTCTCTCTTTCTGTCTCTCTGTCTCTGTCTCCCTCCCTCTCTCCTGTAATATTTCCTTGCTTAATATTCTTTTATTCCTTTACAGACAATATGACTTTTCTTCTGAAGTAAAAATGATTTCTATATGATTTCCAACTGTGATTGCTAATTAAATTTTCATCTAACTACAGTGGTAGTCTCTGGAGAGTGTTTTTCTGCCATTGCTCAAATTAACTTCACTAATTCCATCTGAGATTTTGATGAGAGCTAAAAAAAATTTTTTTCTTGCCAAAATGAAGAAAAAGATTTGGAAAAAGAGTGGAACCTTTGTTTATCAAACATATAGCGAGTTCTAACAAATTAGGGTCTATTTTTAGACTTTAGTCTTTTAAGCGTAACGGAATGTATGTATAACTACTGAATTTTGATCCAACGAAGTACATTCAGAACAACTGGAGCTATGTTTGAATGTTTAAAATCCTTATAAATTCATTCATTCATTCATTCATTCATTCATTCATTCATTCATTCATTCATTCATTCATTCATTCAAATCCTCCTGAACAATTCATGATGGGATGCATGGATTAAAAAAAAAAACCTGTCAGTATGAAATTTCCTGTTTCACTTATGGAGGCAACCAGGGGTGGGATCCTACTGGTTTATACAGCCCTCTCTAAGCGGTTTACAGAGTCAGCATATTTTCCCAAACAACAATCCGGGTCCTCATTTTACCCGTTACCCGTCAAAACCGCGGTCCACAAAAGTGCGATCGACCAAAGCGCGCATTTGACGTCATCACAGCGCGACGAAAAAAATTAAAAATTGAAATAAAAATAAAATTAAAGCAAGCCGATTCACATAAAGGTAAGGGTTAGGTTTAGGGTTAGGGTTAGGGTTAGGTTAAGGGTTAGGGTTAGGTTTAGAGCGTTAGGGTTACGTTTAGCATTACGTTAAAGGTTAGCGTTAGGTTTAGCGTTAGGTTAAGGGTTAGGTTTAGGGTTAGATTTAGGCTTAGGTTAAGGGTTAGGGTTAGGGTTAGGTTTGGGGGGGTTAGGGTAAGGTTTTCGCTTTATTTTTACATTTTTCGATCACAGCGCGATGTTTTCGTCGCGCTGTGATGACGTCAAATGCACGCTTTCGTCGACCGTGATTTTGTCGTCCGCGGTTTTGTTGTGGAACCCATTTTACCCACCTCGGAAGGATGGAAGGCTGAGTCAACCTTGAGCCTGTGAGATTTGAAGAGCCGAACTGCAGAACTGCAGTCAGCTGAAGTATCCTACAGTGCTGCACTTAACCACTGTGCCACTTTGGCTTTAACAACCGGTTCGCTGAGTGTGTGCTTCGGCAATCCGCTCTGCCATGTCTATCAACTGGGCTTCAAAAAAGAGAATATACTGTATTTTTCGGAGTATAAGGCGCATGTTTTTCCCTCAGAAAAGAGGGTGAAAATCTGGGTATGTCTTAGTCACTGAATACAGCATTTTTGGGTTTGGGAGGCTTGCAAAGTGCTCCTGAGGGCTGGAGAGGACAAAATAGGGCAAACACTGGGCTGTTTTTGCCACCTCCACCCCCGAGGAGCACTCTACAAGCCTCCTAAAGCCTCTGTATGTCTTTTTTTTTCAAAAAATGGCCATTTTTTCCAAAAAATTGCCCCGTTTTTGCAAAAAACGGGCTGTTTTTTGTTGTTTGACCTCTCCCTGCCCCCAGGTGCACTCTAAGAGCCTTCCAAAGCTCTGTGTGCCCCTTTTTTGCAAAAAAAAAGAGGTGTGCAGAAGGTTTGGGATGCCTGCAGAGTGCATTTTTTTAAAAAAATTACCTCTTCCAAATCATGGTGCGTCTTATACTCCAGTGCGTCTTATAGTCTGAAAAATACAGTAGATGAGTATAGCGCAGGGGTGGGCAGGTGGGCTCAGCTGAAAGTTGGAGGTAACGGTTCACCCAAACCAGTCCAAACTGGTAGCATCCAACCGCTGGAGGCAACGATTAATGGGATTCCCTCTTAAAACGAAGCAAACTGAACCCAAAACAAGTACATTGGATCCAACGCTTATTGAATTGCTCTTCATAGACATGTATGAATGGGGCAGAGGAAATGAAACCTAATGAATGGATTTTTAAAAAAATGAACCCATCTTGGAATAAATCCACTGCGGATGAACCTACTGGTCTCATGGGAATCTGTACAGTAACATGGGCTTGCAGAAGAAAGTAAGGCTCCTAGTAAAAGCACCCAGTGTATTACCAGAATTAAATTTAGCTTGTTTTTAATAAAAACGCTCGAAAATGGCTCTGAAGTGTACCCGCTCTGCAAGCTGTAAGACAGTTATATTATTTCTTCCTGTAGGAGCAAAACAACGCTTTGTAATTTTCTTTCTGTACCCAAGGCTGCTCTTCATTCTAAACCCAATTTAGAGAAAAATGGGATGGAGAAGGGAGAGCGGAGAGAGGGGTGAATGAGAAAGTCCACCTTTCCAGTCTTTTTCAATTGACCCCAGTGACATAAAGGTATCAAGTCTGCTTAAACCTATTCATTCCTGTCCGTTTCAATTAGAAAGGCCAGGAAAGCATCTTGCAAAACCAATGTTTCCCGATTCACATAAGCACCCCAAAGAGACGGCCTCCAGACCTGCTTTAATTAAGAGAGTAACATGCCCTCGCATACACTACATTATATGGAGTGAAGGCAGAGCTTTGTCCCTGGGCCTCCCAAGGATTGTGGTCAGCCAGAAGAGCACATAAAGTTCCTCCTGCAAATATCCTTTCAATATCTTCCTGGTGTCAGGAGGGAAAATTGAGAGAGACAAAGGCAGAGGGAGAGGGAGAGGGAGGGATGGTGGGATGGAGGGAGAGAGACTGAAAGGAGGAAGAAGAAAGAGTTACTTTTTATTTTTATTTTTGCACATAGATCTATTTGGCTTGGACTCTTCTGGAAGCCATTTCCTTCCTTCCTTCCTTCCTTCCTTCCTTCCTTCCTTCCTTCCTTCCTTCCTTCCTTCCTTTGAGAACTGCATTATCAGAATGTGTCTTTCTTTTCCTAAAGCAGTGGATAAGAACAGCATTGGTTTTTGTTTTTTTTTGAACCCAAGGCTACTCTTCATTCTAAACACCACAGAGCTGTGGTGGCGCAGTGATTAGAATGCAGTATTGCAGGCTAACTCTGCCAACTGCCAGCAGTTCGAGTCTTGTCGGTTCAAGGTTGACTCAGCTTTCCATCCTTCTGAGGTTAGTAAAATGAGGACCCAGGTTGTTGGGGAGCAATAGGCTGAATCTGTAAACCGCTTAGAGGGGGCTGTAAAGCAGTATATAAGTCTAGAGCTATTGCTATCGCTTCCAGGAGAAAAGAGATACAGTGGTACCTCGGTACTTGAAATTAATTGGTTCTGGAAGCAAGATGAGTACTAAAAACTAAGTGTGCCAAACAAACCAGGAGACTCACCTCATGCCCCTTTGTTCTGACTGGGAAAAACTTTCTGTCTGTGCTTTTTCCTAAGTCAGTGCCCTTCCCAGCTGTTTTGGTCCATCGGTGGCCAGCGAGCTGGCAGCAGAATCGGACAGTGAGGAGGTTGGGGAGGAACATGGGCCAGTCCTGGAGGGTTGAGGAAATTTCAAATGAGGGCTCTGCATCAGAGGCGGAGAGGGAGCTAGACAGCAATGAGGCAGAAGACCAGCTGGAGCCTGTTCCCAGTGTGCGCATGTGCAGAGCTGCCAGAAGACATGAACAACTAAGAAAGAAGGATCGACTTAGGAGTAAAGCCACATCTTGGAGGTGATTAGCCCCTCCCATAGGAAACAAAAGAGGAGCAAATGAGAGTGGGCTTTTGCAGTAAACAATTTGTTCATTTGGTTGGTTCAGGAGTGGAAAGTTCTCTTTGTAACTTTAAGAGACTCTGTGTCATGTTTGCAAAGGTGGTATTCAGCAGCTTCTGACCAGTTCTGGAGAACCGGTAGCAGAAATTTCGAGTAGTTCGGAGAACCAACAAATACCAACTCTGGCTGGCCCCGGCGCCATCTATTCTCTGCCTCCCGAGTCCCAGCTGATCGGGAGGTAATGTGGATTTTGCAGTATCCTTTCCTTGCCACGCCCACCAAGCCACGCCCACAGAACCAGTAGTAAACATTTTTTAATCCCACCGCTGCATGTTTGCCTTGCCCTGCATTTGAAAACTATTTATCTGGCAGTGCTCCAAAATTGATAAGGTGCGTGTGGATAAAGATTCCTCTGAAAGACTGTTTTCTAAGCCTTGCTGACTATGAATGAAATGAATTGACAGTCGTGTAAATAAAAGAGGTTTTGCAGGGAATAAGACTTTGCTTCTTGCTTTCTAAGAAAGCCTGGGTCAGAACACCAGAATGGCCGTCTTACTGCCCACCTCTGAAGCCAATCCTCTCTTCCTTTTGCAGCATGTTGAATACCAAAGAAGCTACAAGTACTGGGCCAACATTTTGACATAAAAATGCATCAAGTGTCAAGTTCAATGAGTTTTGAAGCACTGTATTTTTCAGAATATAAGATGTACCTTTTTTCCTCAAAAAAGAGGCTGAAAATCTGGGTGCGTCTTATACACTGAATACAGCATCATTTGCCTCCTGAAACCCCGCCCCCTTCTCCAAAATGGCCATGCATAGCTTGTAGGAGGCTTTCAGAGAGCTCCTGGGGACTGAGGAGGGAAGAAATGACCCAAAAAATGTCATGCCCACCCAGCCCCCAGGAGCACTCTATAAACTTCCTAATGCCCACCCCCTTTTTTACAAAAATGGGCCCGTTTTCATGAAAAAGTGGTCGTTCATTGCTCATTTTTGCCCCACCCCCATTGCTCAGGAACATTCTACAAGCCTCCTAAGCTTTCTAATGTCCCCCTTTTTGGAAAAAAAATGGAACCGTTTTTGTGAAAAACGGGCCGTTTTTGGGAGGTTTGCAGAGTGTAAAACCTTTTTTTTTTTAAAAAAAATTGCCTTTTCAAAACCTTGGTGCATCTTATACTCCGGTGCATCTTATACTCCAAAAATATGGTAGTTGAATACCAATGTATCCCTGTATGTCAAAAATGTAATGTGTCTAAAACAAGTAGGGGAAAATAAATACTCCAGCAATCGAAGTTATTTGATTAACCATAAGTTTTTGGCCAGTTCTTTCGATGGCTGGTGCTCTTCACCATGCAGAGATAATCATGTTTGAACATTGTCTCTCCCCATAAAATAAATCTAGCACAACTTTGTTTGATAAGATTCTTTTGAAATCTGTATTTTAGCCTCTGTTTACACACACAGGTAGTCCTCGGTTAATGATCATAATTGGGACAATGTGAGCTTGTCTATCAGAAGGTCTATCATAACTGGCAATGTTGTCATTAAGCAATGCTGTCCTTCAGCCCTATATCACAGAAAGGTGCCACACTTATGACGTCACTTTCCCCTGCAGTCCTTTAATTTTCTTTTTCCCAGGTTCAGCATGGCACCATTTCCATTCACTTGTTAATCTGGCTTGGCTATTTTTTCAGGATTTCGTTTTAACAACAAATTACATGATGTTGCCCGTGTTCACTCTTGTTAAAATTGCTTCTATTTGCTCCCTAGAGTCTTGGTGCTTTTCATCTTATTCACAGCTTTCATTTATGTTTACAGTATTGAACATAGCATAGTTTTAAGTTTTAACTTCTTTTTTTTTTGAGGGGGGGGTTTGTTTTAGCCCCATGTGTTGAGTTACTAAATTGCCAGTTGCAGTGTTAATATGTCTCTTTAGGTCTTGGACTCACTCTCTGAACCAATGGTAGGATTCAAATTTTTTTACTACCGGTTCTGTTGGCGTGGCTTGGTGGGTGTGGCATGGCTTGGTGGGCGTGGCAGGGGAAGGATACTGTAAAATCTCCATTCCCTTCCCACTCCAGGGGAAGGTTACTGCAAAATTCCCATTTCCTCCTGATCAGCTGGGACTCGGGAGGCAGAGAATAGATGCGGGTGGGGCCAGTCAGAGGTGGTATTTACCGGTTCTCTGAACTACTCAAAATTTCCATTACTGGTTCTCCAGAACTGGTCAGAACCTGTTGAATACTACCTCTGCTCTGAACCCAATCAAGCTATTACATTCTTCCAAACAGAAGGAAACTCTCTTCCTCTTCCTCTCCTTCTTTCTTTTTCTCTTTCATTTTAGCTAGGGGGTGCAGTGATTAGAAGGCAGTATTGCAGGGTAATTCTGCAAACTGCCAGCAGTTCGATTCTCATTGGCTCAAGGTTGACTCAGCCTTCCATCCTTTCAAGGTGGGTAAAATGTGGACCCAGATTGTTGGGGACAATAGCCTGACTCTGTAAACTGCTGTAAAGCACTATAGGGCAATATTTAAGCCTAAGTGCTATTGATTCTCCTTCTCTTTCTCCGATGCATCTTTAGGCTGCTGTTCAGAACAAATGTCTGATTTAACCTTTGCTTTGACTTATGTTATGGCTGTGTTCTTGCTTTATAGGTTTACTGAATTTAACAACCAGCCTTTAGCAGCCTTACTCTATGCATCTTTGATTTTAGGAAACTCTCTTGATGCCCTGAACAAGGACTGGCTTCAGTTCTACCGAATTTGAGCTTAGCTCACTTTTAGAGACTTACAGACTCTACCAGCAACACCCTATTTCAGTGGGGGCTTTTCAACCTCACTCCATCTGTAAAATGAAACTAGAAAGAAGCTTATTGTGATGTCTAGTAGAATCAGGATCATCTCTGACCTCTACTGATCATCTGGTGTGTTTTATTCCAGGCTTGGAAATGAACCAATTGGAAAAAAAAGGAAATTTAATCCTTCTGACAGTCCCAACTTCTGAAGGCAAGAGATTCCATTGATTAATTGTTCTCACTGTTAGGAAATTTCTCCTTAGTTCTAGGTGGCTTTTCCCCTTGATTAGTTTTCATCCATTGTTTTTTGAGTGATGCAGTGGTTCAGTGGCTAAGACGCTGAGCTTGTCGATCAGAAAGGTTGGCAGTTCGATGGTTCGAATCCCTAGCACTGCATAATGGAATGAGCTTACTTGTCCCAGTTTCTCCCAACCTAGCAGTTCGAAAGCATGTAAAAACTGCAAGTAGAAAAATAGGAACCACCTTTGGCGGGAAGGTAACAGCCTTCTGTGTGCCTTCGGCATTGAGTCATGCCAGCCATATGACCATGGAGACATATTTGGACAGCGCTGGTCTTTGGCATTGAAATGGAGATCAGCACTGCCCCCTAGAGTCGGGAATGGCTACCACATATGTACAAGGAGAATCTTTACCTGTGTGTGTGTGTGTGTGTGTGAGTGTGTGTAATATTTCCAGAGTCTCAATATCTTTTTTTTATAACATGGTGACCATAATTGGATGCAGTATTCTAAATGTAGTCTTACTAAGGCTTTATAAATTGGTACTAATAATTTAACATGATTTTGGTTCTATCCCCATGTTAATGCAACCTAGGATTTTGTTGGCTTTTTTTGGCTGCTGCCATACACTGCTGGCTCATATTTAAGTGATTGTCCACTAGGACTCCAAGATCCCTCCCACAGTTACTGCTATTGAGCCAGTTTATCTAGGTATTAGAAAGCACACTCCCAATTACTCCTTCGCATTTATATTACAGAGGGAAATCAGGCCTCTTCTACTATTTAAAAAGGCCTAGAGAGCTTATTGTGCCTGTTTCACTGGCCTAAGTAGTGGATCCGATTTGTTCATCAGCACGAAATATTTTTTTTCCCCCAGTTTGATTTGTAAGCATTTCCTTTACATAATGAATCACTCCACACAATTAAGCTCCGCAGGAGGTATTGCTTAACAGGCTGAAAAACCTTTTTCTTAATTCAGCTTCAGACACTGACAGAAGTCAATTATCCATCTTTAATTCCCCTCATAACATTAATTTGATCACTATAGCTTTCATAGGCGTCAGCCCATTTAAATATGAACTAAGAGATCATTGCCCGAAAAACCAGTGTTTTTGGAGTCATTTTTACATCCAGAAATACATGCACACCCAAACAATTTACTTTATAGGAGAATGCTTGTTTCTACCCCCTCCCCGCCCCCAATACATTAATTATCTATCATTGGAGGATATATCCATCTTTTTTCCACTGATAAATATAGAGGATAAATATGAATATGTATGTATGTATGTATGTATGTATGTATGTATGTATGTATGTATGTATGTATGTATAAAACCAAGTACCACTCACTCATCAGGAAATCTCCAGAACCATGAAGTCTACAAACGTGAAATTTAGCACGCATGTTCCTCTTGGCTTCTAGGTGCTCACTAAGAAAGGATTTTTTTTGAAAGAACCATCAGATCATTAGCATTTCTTATACAGTAATTAACACGATCCAATGCTAAGGAGTTCTGCTCCCCCTCCCCACCTGAAAAGAACTGTACCAATTGCCAGTTGCCTTATATTAACACACTCTGATACTAAGGAGTGAGACATTCTACTCCCCCTCCCCACCTGAAAAGAACTCTGTTCCAACTCCCAGTTGCCTCACATTCTGTTACCTCAGTTCAAACTGGCAGACATTCCATTCCTTCACTCAGGAGCGGTCTGGGGCTCCCTACAGTACTAAATGTCAGTACCTCACCAAAATATCTATGCCTTCCATCTATGGAACTGCTTCTGGATCCAAGGTGGCAGGAGCGATATTCCCTTATGTGTTCCAATCTCTAACCACCACTGGGCCAACAGATTGTGAACTGAATTTTGTCCTACGTAGCCCGATCACATAGTTTCATCACAAAGCACAGGAATCCAGCTAGTATGGGAAGATAGGAATAAGGTTAAAATGGTGTGGTGGTAAAAAATGCCCCCCTCATAGACATGTAAGCTGTATTCACTACCAAATCACCCCATATGTATGAACTGCTTAAAGTGCCATTGTAGAAAAACATTCACAGCAGTCAGGAACTCGTGACCCAATATAAACCGCATTGTTTTTATTCACCGACTATATCTCAGAGATAGTATGGCTAGCATGCTGACCAGAGGGGGTGGTGGTGTGGATGCTCCCAGTTCGGCTCCGCCCACCTGCCCAGACGCTTCTGCACATGGACAGAACCATAGCATGCACCCACGAGCGCACCCACGAACCGGTTGTAAAAATAATGGAAACCCACCACTGATGCTGAGCTAATAGGAAGGAATCTATAATAATCAGGCTACGCAAATGGGTTTATCTAAATTACCTTTACCTTCTCTTTTGCAGTGTACTGAGACAAAGGTCTGCTTCTGCTTTGCTTCGTGGGTAATCAGCAAAGAGTCATAGCTTGGCTGGAGGTCCAGCATATGCTGCATCATTGCTTGTAAGCATGCAAATAAACTTATGTTGTGTCTTCAAAGGGATTTGGTTTTGGCCACAATAATGGTGACATACATCATTGCAGAAAGATAAGGAAAATTTTGAAGAGTTGCCTGAAGGTTAGTTATCTGTCTGATGAATTTATCTATTTTTGTAATGCCTATATATCCTTCCTTCCTTCCTTCCTTCCTTCCTTCCTTCCTTCCTTCCTTCCTTCCTTCCTTCCTTCCTTCCTTCCTTCCTTCCTCCTTCCCTCCCTCCCTCCAACCCCTTTTCCTCCCTCCCTCCCTTCACCCTCACACTAATTCCTTTTCCTTCCTTCCTCCCTCTCTTCACCCTCATTCCAATCCCTTTTCCTTCCTTCCTTCCTTCCTTCCTTCCTTCCTTCCTTCCTTCCTTCCTTCCTCCTTCCCTCCCTCCCTCCAACCCCTTTTCCTCCCTCCCTCCCTTCACCCTCACACTAATTCCTTTTCCTTCCTTCCTCCCTCTCTTCACCCTCATTCCAATCCCTTTTCCTTCCTTCCTTCCTTCCTTCCTTCCTTCCTTCCTTCCTTCCTTCCTTTCTCCTTCCCTCCCTCCTCTCTCCAATCCCTTTTCCTCCCTCCCTCCCTTCACCCTCATACTAATCCCTATTCCTCCCTCCCTCCCCCTTCATTCCAATCCCTCTTCCTTCCTTCCTTCCTTCCTTCCTTCCTTCCTTCCTTCCTTCCTTCCTTCCTTCCTTCCTTCCTTCCTCCCTCCCTCCCTTCCCCTCTCACTTATTTCCAACCAATTCTTTCCTTTTCTCTCTTTCCTTTTTTATCCTTCCTTTTCTTTCCTTCCCCTTCCGCTCTCCTCCCCTCTCCTCTCGTCCTTCTCTCTCTTTAAAAAATTTTTTTTTATTGTTTGATATCATACATTTCCTTTCCGTTTTGAGCAGTGTGCTCTCTAGGTGTCCAAGAAGCTTCTTGGATGAGAAGCAAAACATCTTCAAAGAAAAAAACAGAAAGTCCGGTTGCCTCTTGAAAAAGCACCTTTGCGATTATCTCTGACAGTTTCCTTTCCCTAGAAAAGTTGCCCACAAAACAAGGTTCCTTCCATCTCTTATGATCATCCAGAAACTTGCAAAAAAAAAACCTCTGATCCGGAAAGTTTTGGAACCTGACCAATAATAGGGAATCACCAGAGCCAGACCTGTAAAGATGTGCAGAATTGAAATTGTCAATCGTGATCTGATATAAAATGCGATTCATCACCAAGACATTTGCACTGCTTGTTGCTGTTTTCTTTGCACTCCACCGAGGACTATGATGGTGAACCTATGGCACATGTGCCAGAAGTGGAACACAGAGCCATCTCTCTGGGCACACCAGCCATCACCTGTTGCTCCTCCAGGTTCTGGTACGCGCCGGCCAGCTGGTCTTCATGCATGCTGGAGCACCAGAAACCAGAAGAGCAGCTCCCTAGTGTGATGCGCACATCAGGAAGCTGAGCTTCCAGTTTCCAACATGCATGTGTGCACCGGCCAGCTGGTCTTCATACACACATGCATGCCAGAAACCAGAAGACCGGGTGACTGGCATGTGTGCACATGCCGGGAACTGGAAGCTCAGCTTCCCAGCTTGCACATTCGTTCCCGGCTTGCTCTTCAGTTTCCGGTGCTCCCCTGCACGCACACACCCCCATTTCAGAACCTTGCCAAAAAGGTTCACCAACAATGACCTAGGGCAGCGATGGCTAACCTTTTTTGGCTCGTGTGCCAAAAGGGGGGAGAGTACAGAGGGTTGTGCGCGGACGCACCACACACATGCTTTGAGCACGACCCCAATGCGCATGCACACACAACCAGCGCTCCCCCATTTTTGGAGTGCTTTTTTCACCCTCCCCAGATTCCAGAGGCTTTATAGGAGCCTGGGGAAGGCGAAAAGAGCCTCCCCTGCTCCCCCCACCCCACAAGGCCCTCCGGAAGCTTCAGGAACTTCCCCGAAGGCTCTGAAGTGTGAAAAACTGGCCCTATGGGCAAACTGGAAGTTCGAGAACTGAGTTCCGGTTTGCTTGTTTTTAGTCCTCCGGAGCCTTCAGGGACCTTCAGGAGGCTTTCTTGAAGGCTCTGGAGGGCTAAAATCGACCCTATGAGCAACCACAGTTTGCTTGTAGGCTCAGTTTTTTGCCCTCCAGAGCCTTCAGGGAAGCCTCCCAAGGGCTCCTGAACACTCTGGAGGGCTAAAACCAGCCCTAAGAGCAAACCAGAAGTCAGTTCCCAAACTTCCGGTTTGCCCACAGGGGTGTTTTTTTGCACTCCAGAGGCTTCAGGGAAGCTCCTGAAGCCTCAGGAGGGCGAAAAATGGCTTCAAAAGAAGGCTAAGCTGGCCAGTGTGCACATGCCCACTGGCCAGCTGACAGGGCAAGCCTCGGGTGTCCTGACAAATGGCCCCACCTGCCACCTGTGGCATGTGTGTCATATCGCCATCACGGATGTAACATCTTGGAAAGAGTGAGATCGTTTAAATCTTTGCTGGTATTGGCAATCCTAGACTGATAAGGTGACTTATCAGTCACCTTTGACACTGCAAATAACCTTTAAATTTCTTTCTTTTCTGTACTCTTCTCCCTCTGGGTAGGGATTCGGGTTAATGTCTGCACAGAATATTTTTATCTATTGCAAATTCCTTCTGCCTTGGCTTACAATTTATATGCTTTTTGACCCAGTCTTTAAAGCCAGATCTCATTGCTCCAACAAATCTGTTCAGTTTTCTCCACTGTCAATCTCTTTCTCTCCCTCCCTCCCCCTCCCTCCCCCCTCTCTCTCCTTTTAACTTTTGTAAATCTCTTCCAAGAGAAGCAGCAAAAATAGCATTATGAATATTCATACAACAATACAATTTCCAAGTTCTAAAATAGAATTGTCTATTGCATAAGATTTGGGCTTCTAATTTTAATTCCTCACCACTTTTCAAGCCATATCTAGGACACTTGGTTGGGTTTTCAGAATTATTTTCTTCTAAAGTCCCAAAAATTAATAGCAGTTGACTGCCCAAAGGAATTATAATACAGTCCTTTTTATTTTGGGTGGATTATTTCCTCTCTTCCAACACGTTGTTTGAAGGAATGATATTTTTATACATTTATGCATCTACCCTGCCAGTGGTGGGATTCAAAAATGTTTACTACTGGTTCGTGGGCGTGGCTTGACGGGCATGGCAGAGGAAGGATTCTGTAAAATCTCCATTCTCACAGCACTCCAGGCTAAGGATACTGTAAAATATGCATTCCTTACCCACTCCATGGGAAGGTTATTGCAAAATCCCCATTTCCTCCTGATCAGCTGGGACCTGGGAGGCAGGGAATAGATGGGGGCGTGGCCAGTCAGAGGTGGCATTTACTGGTTCTCCAAACTAATCAAAATTTCCACTACCAGTTCTCCAGAACTGGTCAGAGCCTGCTGAAGACCACCTCTGCACCCAGCTATTAAGTCAATATAGTTTAAATGTCATAAGCCAAATTGCAACAATAATGAGAATCACTACTGAAGATGTGCCTACTTCTTTTTCAAGTTTATCTCACAAATTCCAAATATGGCAAGGATATATGTGTGTGTGTGTGTGTGTGTGTGTGTGTGTGTGTGTGTGTGTGTGTAGAGTAAATAAATATCCAGTTCAATTCAGATTACATTGTAATCGAGGGCACATTGTAATTCTCGTATATAGTGGTAGACAGTCTCAGAAAGCTGAACAATTATGGATTTATTCTGAGTTTCTATCACTTGAAAAAGGAACTGATATTTTCGCAGAAACTGTTAAATGCAGGTTGAAAACAGTTTTTTCCTTCAAAAATGATATTAGATCTATCCCTGCAATTTTGTACAAGTGTTTCATCTCATATCTGAATGAACTATTCATAGTGACATCATTCTAGATAGGTAGGTAGGTAGGTAGGTAGGTAGGTAGGTAGGTAGGTAGGTGGGTGGGTGGGTGGGTGGGTGGATGGATGGATGGATGGATGGATGGATGGATGGATGGAAGGAAGGAAGGAAGGAAGGAAGGAAGGAAGGGAAGGAAGGACCACATGAGGGTAATCTCTGATTAATTTTTGAAAGAGACAGAGTTAATCTCCTAAAATGTTCTCTGACCTTGTTCCTTCCTGTTAATTCTTACCGAGGGTTGAGATTGACTGATAGTTGATATTGGAGGAGAGTTGCTGTAGTGCACTGAATATTTGAGACAAAAAATTTCAGAATTAACAACATCTGGAATCAGAGAAGATGCCCCTTTTATAATAGTTAAGCCTGAACAACCTTTTAATTGTCATGGATTGAAGGTTAACATTCATCTACTCTTCCTTGCTGAGGTTAAGGATGAGATCCCGAGACATCAGATTGCTTATTGGGACTTTGGTAAGAACTTAAGGTGGGAAAGACCATCCACTCCAGTTATAGGTGCAGACACTAATTAAACTAAGCAAAGATTGGGTAGTTGTTGCAATTTAGCTCAACCCCAGTGTCAATCACCACACTTATAGTCAAAATGACTGAATACTAATAGTAACAATAATTCTATAGAGAAAATGTGGTTCAGCTTTTCAGCAACATTTAAAAGGTAAAGGTAAAGGTTCCTCTCACACATATATGCTAGTCCTTCCTGACTCTAGGGGGCGGTGCTCATCTCTGTTTCAAAGCTGAAGAGCCAGTGCTGTCCGAAGACGTCTCTGTGCTCATGTAGCCGGCATGACTAAATGCCAAAGGTGCACAAAATGCTGTTACCTTCCCACCAAAGGTGGTTCCTATTTTTCTACTTGCATTTTTACATTGTTTTGAACTGCTGGGTTGGCAGAAGCTGGGACAAGTAATGGGAGCTCACTCCGCTACGTGGCGCTAGGGATTCAAACCATTGAACTGCCAACCTTTCTGATTGACAAGCTCAGCATCTTAGCCACTGAGCCACCCTTCAGCAACATTTAGGGCACCTTAATTGTAAAAATCATCTGGATAACCATTTAAAAACATTTGTATTTATTTTTAAAACATGGTTGAAGAATCCCGTCGATTGAAAATACTTAGGACTCCTGGGGTCTAATTCCATTACTGGCATTAAACAACCATGTGGTTGACTGTTTCCTCTTGTGGGATCCTATCTTTATCTTGCAAGCCAGCAAGAGTTCCATTAAATAAATAAATCCCCTTCCAGGGTAAATGGAGAAGTAGATTGTGCTTATCCTGCAATATTATCAAAGAAAACCATAAGAATATTATGTAAGTGGAGCCCTGCTGTTTGAATTAATGGCCCGTTTAATCCCCGAAATGAGATTTAGGGGCCTTTGAATCCCAAATGTTATCAGAACTCGCAACCCACTGATTTTATCTAATCTCTGTGCAACACCCAGTACCGAAATTTCTGTGAAGACATTCTACAAGCCAGATAATATTGCAGATAAACATTTTCCCTTCCCACCTTTCCGGAGGTCGGTTGAAAATCTTTACTATGTCAATTTTTGTAGGCAGCTTTTCTTTTTTCTACCCATTTATCCAATGGACTCTTGCTTTGCTTTGTTTTTATAATCTAATTTGAGTAAAGATAAAAGTAGTTCTGTGTAGGGGAGAAAGAAGGCTTTTAATAAGAACAGGAAAATTATTTATTTCATTATTAATTTCCCTCCTCGCCACACCCACCATCAACATTTTGATTTGCAGCATCTAAGTTAATAATGAAGCAAAAGTAAATAATAAAAATTTAGTGGGGTACAAACACAACTGCTACTTATGACAGAATATCTATCTATATCTATATCTATATCTATATCTATATCTATATCTATATCTATATCTATATCTATATCTATATCTATATCTATATCTATATCTATATCTATATCTATATCTATATCTATATCTATATCTATATCTATATCTATATCTATATCTATATCTATATCTATATCTATATCTATATCTATATCTATATCATCTATATCATCTATATCATCTATATCTATATCTATATCTATATCTATATCTATATCTATATCTATATCTATATCTATCTATCTACCTCTCTCTCTCTCTCTCTCTCTCTCTCTCTCTCTCTCTCTCTCTCTATCTATCTATCTATCTATACACACACACACACACACACACACACACATCTACATCATCTACATCTACATCTACATATCTATCTATCTATCTATCTATCTATCTATCTATCTATCTAGTGCAGTGATGGGCAACCTTTTTGGCGTGGTGTGTCAAAAATCGGCAAAAAATCGAGCATAACTCATGTTGTGTGTCACTTCGACAAAAACATAATTTTGCGCAATTTATAGTTTAAACTACAAAAATGTATAATTGCAATATATAATTGTATTTAATAAACCAAAAACAAATTATTTAACATATCTGCTTAGTAACTTCTTTGTTCATCAGTCGATTTCGTATGTTGCCCTTGATATTATTGAACTTGTTTGGGGTGCCGTGAACCAGGGCTGTGGAGTCGGCTGCTTCCAGCTCCACATCCTCATCAACATGCCGCTCCAGCCCGCGCCTGCTATGAATATTCCTAGTGACGCGAGGGCGAAGAATATGAATATTCATAGCGGGGGCAGGCCGGAGCGGCATGTTGATGAGGACGTGGAGCTGGAAGCAGCAGACTCCACAGCCCTACTGTGAACTGAGATAAGTGAGGGGGAGGGTGAATTCACAACCTCCCCCTCACTTATCTCAGTTATTGTGGGCAATTACAAGTCCATGGCACCCCAATAGTTGCTCCTAATGGCGCTCACAGTTCCCGTTGGCACTCCGCTGTTCCCTGCTGTGGTGCGGTCGTAACCGACAGTCCCAGGAGTAGACTCTCTGTGCCGGCCTGACTGGAGAGAGGCGCGCACTGTTCCCGCGCTCCTCTCCTGCGGGTCCTCCCTCGCCGCGCTGATGACGTGTGTGCGCACGGCACGCACGCCTTACCAGCAGCCCCTGCGCTCAGAAAGGGGCGGCGGTGATACAGTAAATGAGTGTGGGCGGGGAAGATCACACGTTCCCCCCCCCCCGTTCCTCCAGCACAGATTCTTTCATCCTCGGCGGCCGTGCAGGAGCCGAGGATGAATCGCATGAAATCCTGTGCGTGTCACCCCAAATGGCTACGCGTGTCAGCACTGACACGCGTGTCATAGGTTCGCCATCACTGATCTAGTGTGTGTGTGCATGTGTGTGTGTGTTCCAGCATAACTCTGGAATGCCTCGACCAATTTCAACCAAACGTGGTACACAGATGACTTACTCGGTGTGTTCTAGGTGTGTGTTCTGTTATGATACATCCTGTTGGGCCTTAAAATGGTTTCTATTGTACTGACATAAAATGGCTTCTACTGTACAGCACAGCGGTATTGCCATGATAATGATTTCACAGTACTCCACAAGAGGGCTCCCTCTGGTAAGGGGGAAAATCCAATATTGTGAATTACGTTTGGTCCGGACATTTCCCCCCTATAAATAAATATCCGGGCAATACCGGGTTATTGGCTAGTTACTGATAAAAATGAGTCACACATAAGTTTTCTGGGCAGCCTACAGCCAAAAAGTTAAAGGAGGATCATTTAACTTTCGTGCTTATAAATGAATATTTGAAGTAAAACGTTATTTATTGAGTATTTAATTATAGTACCTCTTGGGTACTTTTCTTTCTTTCTCTCCCCCACCCTGCAACTTGCAGTTCTTTAGATGTGTAAGCTGCTAGAAACCATCCAGAATGTAAGCAACAAAATTTTGGGCAAAAATAATTATCTGAATATAATTTAAGTATATTTGGTCAGAAGGCTTGCTGAGTAGAGGTTTTGGCAAATGATTATTAAGATGTTTTCAAGTTAATGTTGTTTTTCTTAATACTTAGTCTCAGAGCTTATGTGGTTTCAGCAGGGATGGAACATGTTACCGTGCCACATACAGTCAAACATGATGAAATGAAAAATGCATTTTTTCCCCTATCATTTCTCCAGCTCTATGTAAAATCCATGAAAAGGAGAGCAAGAAACAATTAACCTTGTTTTTGGACTCACACCTATAGCCATGAATTTAGTATGACATTTAGAACAGCATTTTATAGGAAACACACACACACAAACACACAAACCCCTGAGGTTTAATGTGGATTCCATCCTTATGAATTTCATAACTTATCAAAACAGGGTTTTTTCCTAGACTTTGGTTATCTAATTTGAATTGGTTTGGTTTGGTTTGGTTTGGTTTGGTTTGGTTTGGTTTGGTTTGGTTTGGTTTGGTTTGGTTTGGTTTGGTTTGGTTTGGTTTGGTTTGGTCTGGTCTGGTCTGGTCTGGTCTAGCCTAGTCTATTCAATACAATACACTACAATAGCAGAGTTGGAAGGGACCTTGAAGGTCTTCTAGTCCAACCCCTGTTCAAGCAGGAAACCCTATACCGTTTCAGACAAATGGCTATCCAACATCTTAAAGACTTCCAGTGTTGGGGCATTCACAACTTCTGGAGGCAAGCGGTTCCACTGATTAATTGTTCTAACTGTCAGAAAACTTCTCAGTTCTAAGTTGCTTCTGTCCTTGATTAGTTTCCACCCATTGCTTCTTGTTCTACACTCAGGTGCCTTGGATAATAGTTTGACTCCCTCGTCTTTGTGGCAACCCCTGAGATATTGGAAGACTGCTATCATGTCTCCCCTAGTCCTTCTTTTCATTCAACTAGACATGCAACTGTTCTTCATATGTTTTAGTCTCCAGTCCCCTAATTGTCTTTGTTGCTCTTCTCTGCACTCTTTCTAGAGTCTCCACATCTTTTCTACATTGTGGCGACCAAAACTGAACGCAGTATTCCAAGTGTGGCCTCACCAAGGCATTATAAAGTGGTGTTAACACTTCACGTGATCTTGATTCGATCCCTCTGTTTAGTAGCCTAGAACAGTGTTGGCTTTTTTGGCATTATTCAGTGTTTATTCTTCTGGTAGACTGTGTTCTTTATATATTATGTTCTTTTTTAAAAAAAACTTGTAAGCTGCCAAGAATCATTAGAGAAATTGGATAGCCTTGAAAATTTAAATATGTAAATAGACTGCATACAGTTTGAAGGAATTTGTATATGCAGTGAACATGGCAGTAAGCCTTTTCTAGTATGAATTTCCTAAATCTACTATGTGCTCCTGTATATTCCTGTGCTGGATAATACTATAGAAGCTGACTAAGGAGTCAGGTTATCATAGAATTTAATAATTCATTGTTTCTGAAATTTATTTATTTGACTTATAATGTACATCACAATTCTGGAGGGACACAGTAGCCAGAGGTGGGTTCCTACCAGTTCGCACCTATTCAGTAGAACCGGTTCATCAAATCTACCGAACCAGTTAGAAGAAGTTCCACCAGTGGATC
The DNA here is from genome assembly GCF_051295495.1 of Thamnophis sirtalis. Taxonomy (NCBI): domain Eukaryota; kingdom Metazoa; phylum Chordata; class Lepidosauria; order Squamata; family Natricidae; genus Thamnophis; species Thamnophis sirtalis. The sequence continues at coordinate 13,461,908 of NW_028261388.1, forward strand.
CGGAAAGCCGGCCACACCTACAGAAGAGGTTCCAAATTTTTTGAAACCCACCACTGGTCCTTGGATATGATTATTCTACACTATCAGGCTCATATTTATAAAACTCAGCGCCTCTGTGTAAGGTAAGGATGACTACTGAGTTTGTGGTGTAATCAGAACATTGCGTGTGTTGAAGTTGTTTTAACGCAAACCAAAGATGCCTTTTAAAAAACAAGTTTTCATCATATTCTTATGCATGCCAGTGCTGTGTGTGAGGTAATTTAAGGTGGTTCTGACAAGTGTCGTCGGCATCTTCATATCCGGTCACATGGGCAGCAAGCCACTCCCATCCAGTCACATGGGTGGCAAGCCACTCCCACAAAGGAGGCCACACCCACAGAGTAGGTTCAAACAATTTTTGAAACCCACCACTCACAGTAGCCAATAAAAAAATAGAATCCCCCTCTATCATGCACCCTTCTTTTTTTAAAAAAAGCACCCTTTTCACCATTTGGTGAGTTGCCTCCCTTACTAACCAAATGTCTAGGACCATGATGGCAAACCTATGGCAGGCATGCCCAAAGTGGCACACCAAGCCATGTCGTCCGGCACACGTGGCCTTGCCTATGTCTTCCGAGTTTTTGGCATGCATGTGTGCCATGCTGTGTGATCAGCTGTCCTTTGTGCCTGCCAAAAGTGCCAAAAACGAGGCCTGCGCATTCGCACCAGCCAGCTGATTGTTGGGCAGCCATGTGTGCTACAGCCTGGAAGTCTGACTTTTTTTAAAAGAGTTTTAATAGATTTTACAAATGTTTCCCCTTCCATCCCTCCGCCCCAATCCTGCCCCCTCTCCAACCCTCCGTCCCCCCAACCTCCCAGAGCAAAATACAGGCTTTAAACATTTAAAAATCATCCACTAAGATAAGCTAACTAATTGTACCATCCTACCTCCTCTTATACTTTAATTCCCCTTTTATTAAGCTAACTTTAGATAAATTGTAACATTCCTTGTTCATTCATTCATAAGCTAGTTGAAATTCCTTAGTCCAATATTTATTTTGAATGTACTCAATCCATCTTCTCCATTCCAGCTTGTATTTCTGATCTGAATGGTCCTTCAGATATGCTGAGGTTTGGGCCATCTCTACTAAGTTTACTACTTTTAATGTCCATTCTTGAATAGTAGGCAATTCTTCCTTCTTCCAATACTGCGCCACCAACAATCTTGCTGCCGTTGTTAAGTTCAGAATCAAATTAGTCTCTATAACTGTACTCTACAACTGGAAGTCTGACTTTTAAGGTGCGTGGTCCCTTCGTCCGTGTGGCAGTACCAAACCTGGCCTGTGCATGCAAGCAGGCCAGCTGATCATCGGGCAGGCATGCACACTAGAACCCGAAAGTTTGGCTTTCCTGGAGCGCGATCCCTTCACATGTGTGGCAGTATTGAAAACCAGCTTGTGCATGTGCACTGGCCAATTGATGGTTGGGTACGCATGTGTGCCAGAACCAGAAAGTTTGGCTTTTCCAGTTTTGCAGTCCAGAGCACACATGCACTCTCGCAATGTTTCTTCACGACCTTTTTGGCAGTAGGTGCCAGGAAAAGGTTTGCCATCACTGGCCATGGGGAAGAGCCAGCTCTTTGTGGCAGGGGTGGGTTCCTGCCAGTTCTAACCTCTTCTAGAGAAGAGGTTCCACAAATCTACTGTGCTGTTTAGAACCGGTTCCAGCTCCCTCCCCCTGCCCATCTGCATCACGCTTGCCCTGCCCGCCACTCACTGATTGGCTGCCTCACCAATCACCCCGCCCGCCTCTAAGAGTCCTATCTGTTGGGAGTATACTCCTAGTGTTGGGTAGGCAATATAGATGCAAATACAATACCAAATGGTCGATGTTGCTTTAAATGGGTGAATGTACTTATCAGCTGTAATTAACTTTGCAATAAGAGGGAGTCAGGAAAGCGCTCTCTCTCTCTCTCTCTCTCTCTCTCTCTCTCTCTCTCTCTCTCTCTCTCTCTCTCTCTCTCTCTCTCTCTCTCTCTCTCTCTCTCTCTGCTTGTCCTATGCTTGATAACTATTTGCTCGCTTGATGACTGGAACGTGAACTGCAACTGTTTGTTCTTTGAATTGTGTTTGGACACACATCTACTATCACTGCTTGTGAAGCTATTGTTAGTAGTAAAGCTACTTGTTTTTACTGGCAGTGTCTGAGACTCTATTCGTGTGTTTCTTCTACTAGCAACGTTCCTTCTCTCTCACTGTACATTCTGCTGTGCTACTTTCTGTCTCCCAACGGAGATACCCCTAACACTATCTAAACCTTAAAGTCTTAAAGCTGTCAGGTTTGAACACCCCTGGGTTTTTTTTTTCTAAAGGGTTAGGGGTGCAAGGATCTTGTAACTTGACAGCTTTAAGACTTGCACACTTCAATGCCAGAGTTCCTGAGCCAACATTTTGATTTCTAAACAAGAGCGTTAAGTGAGTTTCACCACATTTTACAAGTTGGCCATGCCCACCCAGTCACATGACTGCCAAGCCACTCCCATTCAGTCACATGGCTGGCAAGCCACTCCCACAAAGCAGGCCACACCTACAGAAGAGGTTCTATTTTTTTTTTGAAATCCACCACTGCTTTGTGGCCTTCAGAAGGGCTAATAGGGTATGTTCTCTGGATCTCAAAGAGAGCTTATTCCAAGGGCCAGAGCAGCTACGGGACACAGCAGCTACTCTTTGTCTCGGTGGTGTTGGAAGAAATGTCCTTCTGGGTTCAGTTCCAAGTGGGGAGAAAGACACTGGAAACATGGGAGTTGCTTGGAAAGATGGTTTATTGATGATAGATAGGACCACATGGTTTGAGGTCCTAGGGGAAAAAGAGAATCACATGCTTGAAAGATCTTGAAGGAAAAAGGGGCAGAGATGCTGAGAATCCCTGAGTTTTATGCACTCTCTGGGCTATTGAATTTGAGTTTGTATTCTGATTGGTTGTCAGACTTCCATGGGGCCATGTAGGGACAACTTTGTAGGTTGTCCTTTGAGTTCCAAGCTTGGCTAAGCTGTTGCTGGTTGATGATGTGATGAAAGGGTTTTAGGATTCCCATTATGGCTCTGCCTGAAGGAGGTAGATCTTTGTTATGTAGAATAGACTGGCTCAGGCCTTAATGGACCATTGACAAAGGTGGAGTGGGAATGAGCTTCTACCTCCCTTTTAGGGGAAAATATTCTGCCCTTTTAATATTTCCTAAACTATTTCATTTTTCTGGTAGAAGGGTGGGTGCTAACTTCCTACAGTAGTAAATAATAATTTTATTATTTACTTTTTCTATAAGCCTTCCTCCTTCTTATCTTACTTTTCAGGACCTGGCTTTATATGTTATGCTTATTTATTCTCCACCAAGTTGGAAATCTTCAGTAATCATTATTTTGTTTAATTCGTTTATTCCCAAAAGAGACTTGGTGCTCATATTTCCATTGCCATTCTTTCTCCCCACCTCCGACCATTAAATTCAGGTGGTTTTTCTTTTTTTTTAAAAGAATATATGAGCCAGGACATTTTACTGTCTTAAGAGATAAGGTTAGACACTCTTCAAAAGTATCAAATTAGCTGTAGGCTCGATTGTTCAGTTCTTATGAACTGCATCTGCAGCCAAAGGCATTTTATGGCATGAAAATAGATGAAAGAGAAATCACTAAAGCAGATGCTGCCATTTCAAAATTCAGTAGCTTAGGAAACCATCCCCCTGCAATAGCATGCATTGCATTTAATTGTTCTATTTATTGACACAAATCCAGTGACGGGATTCAGCCAGTTCGCACCTATTCGGGGAGAACCGGCTGTTAACTTTCTAAGCAGTTGGGAGAACCGGTTGTTGGAAGAAATCTCATTTCGTTGTGTTTTTTTTTCCACTTTACGGGGCTAATCCTGTAAGGAAGACAGGAAGGAAACATTCTGGTGTTGCTTCTAGCCTAATCTTTATTGCCCTGCTTATAGAAACTGCCTCTCTGGTTAACCCTTATTACATTGTAAGAGCTAAGGCGAAGCGCCCATCGACCTGAGTGATATTGAGTTGGCCGCACCCATCCAGTCACATGACCACTGTCTACCCAGCTGGTCCCCCCTACCCAGCTGGTCATTAGGGCAGAGAACCAGTTATTAAATTATTTGAATCCCACCATTGCACAACTTCCACTTGCAGGCGAAGTGACACATTGATTTTCTGCAACAGTTCACAAATTTTTCTTTCTAAGAACTGGACAGATGTTGGGAAGCCTCTCATTTTCCAATCTAGCCCATGTTAATAACATTAGATTTGTGTGTGTGTTTGGTAATAAGAAAAGGGGATTCCATATCCCCTTATTATAGGAATGATAAGTTTTTGCATACTCACAAAGTAAACCTCAGTTCAAGTTAAGACTTGCACAGCTGGAGAAGGCTAAACTTTTCAATTTATGATTAAGATGGTGGACATGTATCCAATTATTTATGCCCCCAATTCACAGGGAGAAGGATTTCTAATAACATACAGCCAATTTATGTGTACCAAAACTGTTTACTGGTTTCTTATATCCAATAAAAAAAGAAGTTAAAATATTGCCAAAGATAAAAATGAACAAGGTTAGTTCTTTAGATCATGAATTTTTTATGCGGGAGAAAATAAATTCAGCTCGGTGAATCAGTGTTTTGTAGAATACACTGCATATTACTTACATAGAAAACACATCCTCCTGGTTAGGGCAACAGAATTGCAGGAAGTTATTTTCAGAAGATTCGTCAAGAATGGGAGGATTGCGGAAAATATAGTGTGTTTAGGGATACTTTTCTCTGCCTAATGCAGGTTTCTTTTTCAGATTAGAATTACAACTGTTCATTATTCTATAGATGTGTAAGTATAGGGCAGTGATGGCGAACCTATGGCACATGTGCCTGAAGTGGCACGCAGAGCCATGTCACCTGGCACATGCGGCATCGCCCATTCTTCTTCCAGACTTCTTGCACGCATGCGCGCATGACAATCAACTGGCTTTCACACATGCAGCACTGCTAGAAACTGAAGAGCTGGTGTTCCATTTTCTGGCATTTGCGTGTGTGCCAGCCAGATGATCGTCGTATATGCCTGCGCACCAGAAACCAGAAGTGCATTCGCCGGAAACGAGAAGTATGCTTGCCGGAAACAGGAAGTGCGTGCCAGAAACTGGAAGTTCATTTCCTGACACGGACGTGCACCCTGGGCAGTTCCTCTTCCGGGTTGCGTCCCCAATGAGCGTGTGCATGAGTGCACCCTCCCTTTTCAGCACTCAGTGACGAAAAGGTTTGTTATCACTGGTATAGGGCAAGGAGTGGCAGAACCTGAGGGCAGAATTAAAAGAAGGATCAGCATAGAATCTATATGTAGCTACAAGCAAGCTAAGGCCAACCTTCATTGAATTATGCTAACCTTTGTCTAACTCCCAGCAGGTGCTAACTATTAGTTGAAATTATTCCTATGCATAGGCATGTGCAGCAATAAATCTGTTTAATTGGACCTTCACATCTCTCCTGATTGTTTAAGAAAGATTTTCTAAAGCATTATGCGGACGCTGTTGCTCAGAGCAGCCAAACAGGTGAAATCAATTGATTGTGATTTCAATTCCCAGAAATCCTTGTCACTGATCATAATGTCTGGGCTTGAAAAGAACTGATGTCCAACCCATTTAGATAATGATACTTTTTGTATGTCAGTAAGCTGGTTATTTTAAACCTTATCACACATTCCTGTATGATGTGTATAAGTAAACAATGAAGTAGAGCTACCATCTCTTTACTCCAGAAATACATGTGACTGCTAAATGGCAAGAAAAAAGATAAACATCTACTCTTTTGTGCCATATAATGAGGAGTTCTGAGTGCCTGATATGGTAGCTCTAATTTACTACATAATTTATATCACTTTGCTATATTCCCATTTCTTATGTGTTTCATCTTCTACCAGTAGATAGAAGAACTTTGTAATGACTTTTCTGTGGTAATTGTAGCCCACAAATCCATCCTTTCACTCAGCCATTTTCACTTTTAAATCCATAACTGACAATCTGAGATGTTCATTTCATCCATTGAAAACACCCATTTCTTTATACTAGAACAGGGACATGGTGGCTCAATGGCTAAGACACTGAACTTGTCGATCAGAAAAGTTGGCAGTTCAGCGGTTCGAATCCCTAGTGCTGCATAATGGAGTGAGCTCCTGTTACTTGCCCCAACCTAGCAGTTCGAAAGCATGTAAAACTGCAAGTAGGAAAATAGGGACCACCTTTGGTGGGAAGGTAACAGTCTTCCGTGCGCCTTTGGCGTTTAGTCATACCGGCCACATGACCACGGAGATGTCTTCGGACGTCGCTGGCTCTTCGGCTTTGAAACGGAGATGAGCACCGTTCCCTAGAGTGACTAGCACATATGTGCGAGGAGAACCTCTATCTTATACTAGAACATAACTTGTATTTCATTTCTCAGGCCAAGAAAAGGCCTATTTTTTTTTTAATTGAAAATTTTAGGAAAAAAACTTTTACAAATGTTTACCTCCCCTCCCTAACCGCCCCCCTGCTCTCCCACCCCCCAACCTCCCCCCCCCCCGACTTCCTAGAACCAATACAGGGTATAAATCTTTAACAAAGATATTCTAAAATAAGCTTAAAGAAAGTTAGTATCATCTTTCATTTGAGCTTTAACTCCTCTTTGCTAGGCTAACTCTAAACAGATTATATCATTCCTTGTTTCTTCAGTCATAAACTATCTGGAATTTCTTAGTTCCCATATTTATTTTGAATATAGTCAATCCATCTTCATATCTCTCATTTGAGTGGTCCTTGAGATATGCTGATATTTTAGCCATCTCTGCTAGGTTTGTTACTTTTAATGTCCATTCTTGAATAGTAGGCAAATCTTCCTTCTTCCAGTATTGCGCCACCAACAGTCTTGCTGCCATTATTAAATGCAAAATCAAGTTAGTCTCTATAACTGTACAGTCAGTAATTATACCTAACAGGATTAACTGAGGGGTAAACTTTATCCTTTTTTTAAGAACATTTTGCATAATCCACCATATTTTTATCCAAAATGCTTTAACATAACTTATTATGTAATAAAGAGAAGATACTGGATTGCTTATTTCAGTTCTTCAAGTCATATATTCTATTTCTCCAGATAGCCAGAAGTCTTCATCGGGCTACGATTAAAAAAAAAAAGGAAGAAGCAAAAAAAATGGGCTTTGATATTTCATCAGTTCAAGGTCAGTTTTCAAGATGACTTCCTGCAATTCCATCCAGTTTTAAAGTGGGACTCTTGACAACAAGCATTAGATGTGGCTTGTTTTGTATTCAGAGCAAAGAATCCGAGTTCCCCACAGCTTTGAAAACAAGGTCATTCATCTCCGTGACATCTCGTGACTGTGGCCTTAAACTACAATAAATAGAATTAATGATATCGTATCATATCATAGTATAACATAAATTATATTTGTTAAAGGAGATAAATTGAGCACATATTGTAATTAAATCAATAAGAATGGATTGGGTTTGAAGGCATGCAGCTTCGGCCATATCATCCTATCCCATATCAAGCCTGCGGATACGTAGTCCTCAATTCCTGTCATATTGAGAGACAGTTGTAATGGTGTTGTGTAGCTTCTTTTCCTTTTCATGCAGCTATATGTATGCCACAATGGTGGGATTCAATTTTTTTTATACCGGTTCTGTGGGTGTGGCATTGCATGGTGGGCGGGGCTTGGTGGGTGTGGCAGAGAAAGGATACTGCAAAATCCCCATTCTCTCCCCACTCCAGGGAAAGGATACTGCAAAAGCCCCATTCCCTCCCCACTCCTGGGGGAAAGATATTGTAAAATCTCAATTCCCTCACCCCACCCCACCCCACTAACCTGCTTTCCAGTTCCGTTCTCCTATGCAGGGCCAGAAGAAGTCCCAGCCGGGATGCCAATCAGCTGGGATTCAGGAGGCAGCGAATAGATGGGGGTGGAGCCAGCCTGAGATGGTATTTGCCAATTCTCTGAACTACTCAAAATTTCCACTACCAAACTGGTCAGAAGTGGCTGAATACCAGCTCTGGTATGCCACCTATTTGACTATTTCTAGATGATTGACTGTATGAAACAAATATCAAAGAATCAGTATGAATGTAGACACTAATTTATTTGTCAGATGTATAATTTATAAAAGTTTCATTTGATTTTTCTTAATTTTTGTATGTGTTGTTTTCCCTCTCTGAAGATTCTGTGGAAGAGCACAATTTTTACAGATCTTCTCAAGAGTAATAAAGATGGATCCTTCCAGATTTCAGGAGGCAAGCTGTTTCAAAGTGAGGAGACTGTGTTCATCCCTTAAATGATCAACCTTGGCTTGTATGTATGAAGTGAGTAGATAACTCCAAAACTATGGATCCATAAAAAGATTTAACCTTTATACAGGTTGTTGGGAAGATCCATGCTTGTCCATTCTCGGCTAAAAAAGCATCTAAGTCTACTTACAATAGAATTCCCTATGCCACCAGGCTCGAAATTTTGGGCTTGGACAATCTGGAACTGCGTCACTTTCGGTATGATCTAAGCATAGTACACAAAATTGTCTGTTACAACATCTTACCTGTCAATGACTTCTTCAGCTTCAACTGCAATAATGCACGGACAAACAATCGTTACAATCTCAGAGTAAACTGTTCCAAATTTGATTGCAGAAAATATGACTTCAGCAACAGAGTGATCAATGCCTGGAATGCTCTACTTGACTTCATTGTTACATCCTCTAACTCTTACAGCTTCAACCTTCAACTGTCTATTGTGGAGCTCACCCCATTCCTAAGAAGTCTGTAAAGGGGGCATGCATAAGCGCACCATCATGCCTACCATCCCTGTCCTACTGTCCCCATTTATTTGTACTCATTTCTTTTGTTCATGTCCATATTTATAGTTGTACCTGTTGTTATGGCCCAGCAGGAGCTGTTGGAGCTGCCAACAGACTCTGATAGTGAGGGACCCTATGAGTCAGCTCTGGAAGATGTGGAGGACCCTGGGCAGGGTTCAGACTCCGAGCAGACCACAGAGGCTGGTTGGCCACCAGGAGGCGCCTGAGGCATGGAGCAGCGGTGAAAGTCAATTGGAGTTTGTCCCTGACATCAGGCACTGGAGCAGTGGGGAGGAGCAAAGGGAGTTGGTCCCTGACGCCCGGCAGAGAAGGATGGAGAAGCAAAGGCAGCAATTACGGAGACAGACTCATAGGAGATAATCAGGCCCAGGTGGTTGTGATTTGGCTCCTCCCAAGATAGTATATAAGAAGAGACTTTGGGAGGAGACCTTTTGCAGGACACAACCGTTATACTAGACTGGAGAAGCTCTTGTGTGTATCTCTTATGTGTGGGAGTCTGGGTTGCTGCCAATGTCTTGTCTGTGAGTAATTACTGTGAATAAAGCGTGGCTAACAGTAAGCTTGTGTCGGCGTGACTCACCGGTCAGAGTGGGGTCAGAACCACCTCCTATCTTGCACATGTTTGACAAACTAATAAATACAAATACAATACTTTTGCCAGTGACAATTTCTCAACCCAAATTATTCAGGGTGTCCTCGAACTGCAAGATGGGTGACATCTAAAATTTATGAACAATTAACAATAATGCTGGTGTCCAAAGGTTGCTCCTCCTTTTAATCAAAGCAATGCACCACAAACCAGCCACCTTTTTTGGGTGTGCATATAACCTTGCGAGCATGGGGAGAAATGATGAACTTGATCTTTTGATCTTTTCTCCACGTCCTGCTGCTGCTGCTTTTTGTCAGGCTGGGTTGTTGGGAAATACAGTGGGAACAACAACAGGTGACACAGTGAGAAATAAATCTAGCAAATTAAAAACAAAACAAATGCAGGGATTCCCAACAGCTGAAAGATCGCATTATGCGTCCCCTCAACTTATGTATGACTAACAATAACAGTACATTTCATATGACAAATAATTTACTCTGAACAAGCAACACAAAGAGCAAGCAATGTATCTTATTCAAAGGTTATATCACAAAATTAGAAAAAAATGAACTGAGCTAGAAAGTTGTTTTTAAAGTGGAACACTCTGAAGTGAGGTTGGTTTGTTAGTTAGTTTGTTTATTAAATTTGGTTTAATTTAAAATATTGCCATGGCATTAGATATATACCTAATAACAATAAAAATGTAAGGACTAGAAGTGGGGGAGGGAGGAAGCAGGAGGATGTGCAGAAGGGCAGGTGGGATCTGCTGTGGATTCATCAACCGCCTCCAGCACGATGTTCCTTAACTGGGACTGGCAAAGCCATGTCTTCAGACCTTTATGGAAGTCAGGAGGATGGGAGCATACTTTTTCCCCAGGGGCAAGTGATTCCAAAGGGTAGAAGCTAAGCAGAGAAGGCTCTTCTTCTGGACCCCACCAGCTAGAATTTCCTGACTGGTGGGGTTCTGCAGCACGCTTCCTCTGCTGGCATGCATGGGGTGGACCAGTCCCATTGGGGTGAGAAGGTTCTCAAGTAACCAGGACCCAGAGGTGGTATTCAGCTGGTTCTCTCCAGTTCAGGAGAACTGGTAGTGGGAGGCTCCATCCACCCGCCCCGATGTAATGTGTGAACTGTTAACTCATAAAGCATTTGCATGTCTGTTATCAAGTTGCCATGGTGAGGAAAGGGGGGGGAGCACATTCCGCGCATACATTTGGCTAGAGTCAGATCTCAGATTATTACAGCAGGTTTGTGAGGCATGTACCTCATTGGAGAATGTGATTTATGACACAGACTGAGGGAAGGGATGAAGCAGGGACAAAGTTCAGCCATAATTTAAATGAGGTCAGATCTGACTGCAATGGGGTATTGCCGAAATGGTGCTCCTAATAAATGACTGGATTTCTTTTGAAACTTGGCTCGAGGCTCATGAATTAATTAGGGCATCTTTCGGAAACCTGACATGAGCACTGCGCATGCACAGATGCAGTGCGTGCACTCGCATTTGCAAACCAGTAGGGAAGGTAAGTGAATCCCACTGCTGCCAGGACCATGCCATGTAGGACTTTAAAGGTGATAATCAGCACCTCGAATTGCACCTGGAAGCAAACTGACAGCCAGTGAAGCCCTGTGAAACAGAGTTGTAACATGGTCCATGCTAGGTGCCTCCAAAACTGCCTGCACTTCTGCATTCTGCACTAGTTATAGCTTCCAAATGCTCTTCAAGGCTAGCCCCATGTAGAGTGCTTTGCAGTAGTCCAGACATGAGATGTGATTTGAATGATTGAGTGAATGGATTCCTGATCTAGAATTAATCCATCTGCTTGTCCCAAAAGTAATAGAACAGGGATGTCAAACTCATGGCCCGGGGCACTTGGGCCACCACAGATGCCCCCAATATGAGTGACATAGAGCTGGCCATGCCCACCCTGGCTCCCTGAGCTCAAACACAATCCTGATGCGGCCCTCAATGAAATCGAGTTTGACACCCCTGGAATAGAACAATGAAATATATACACTATATCACCCTGTGTATCCTTCTAGGTTTCCCCTCCTTTTTAATGTTATTATTTCAGGTTTTGGCAGTGATGGAGGATGGAAATATGCCTCTGCAAGCCATATTTTTGAATTACCAACTTAAGAAATTATTCTGCTAGAATGTTTATTTATTTGATTTGTATCCTACTTTCCAGGATAAAAGAGGACTAGAATCTGAGGTTCTCCCCTCTTCCGTTTAACCACAGTACTATACTAGCTTTTATCATTTTGGTTCTTGATTGATTTATTGATTCATACTGGTGTGCTGCCTTTCAAAGTAAACAATCTCCTTTTTTTTTTAGAAAACAGAAAATTTCCATTTTAGAAAACAGAAAACACGAAATAATAGAAATAGCCACGCAGTTCATGAAATCCAGAATACATGCTTTTGTTTCAATACAAGAATGAATTAAACAGAAGTAAGCATCACTAGGGACGCAGTGGCTAAGAAGCTGAGCTTATCAATCAGAAAGGCCAGCAGTTCGATGGTTCGAATCCTTAGTGCTGCGTAATGGAGTGAGCTCCCATTACTTGTCTCGGCTTCTGCCAACCTAGCAGTTCGAAAGCACGTAAAAATGCAAGTAGAAAAATAGGGGCCACCTTTGGTGGGAAGATAAAAGTGTTCCATGACCACATGACCACGGAGACGTCTTCAGACAGTGCTGGTTCTTTGGCTTTGAAATGGAGCTGAGCACTGCCCCCTAGAATCAGGAACGGCTAGCACTTACACTATATTGCCAAAAGTATTCGCTCACCCATCCACATAATCAGAAGCAGTTGTGAGCGAATACTTTTGGCAATACAGTGTATGTGCTAGGGGAATCTTTACCTTTACCTTTAAGCACCAACAGTTAAATTGCAAGATGACATATTGGAATAAATAAATGATCTTTGGGAACTAATACTCCTTACTTGGTTTAAAGTGATTTGCTAAAGTTACCTTGGGGATATCTCTTAAAGTGAAAATATATGCAATATGCAAAACAAATGGCAAGGAGCATTTTCACAACTATTATTGAACTCAAAGTGTGATTACATAAGCAAGTTTGTAGTGGGGTGTGTGTGTGAGTTTGATTTAATCATGTGTCTCTAATGTCTGCACTTGACTAACCTCCAAATCTGTCTTAATCATGGGGGGAAACCATCAGATTGATTTTCTTTCAATTATAACCTAGATCAGTGGTGCATGGACTGATTCCCCACAACTGCATGAAAACTTAGGAAAGTTTTTCATTGGCTTCCAAAACCTCTTTAAACATTCCCTGGGACTCTAATTTCTAAATTATTTTTTTAACATCAGAAAAATAAATAAATAAATAAATAAATAAATAAATAAATAAATAAATAAATAAATAAATAAATAAATAAATACAGGTAGTCCTCCACTTACAACAGTTCATTTAGTGACTATTCAAAGTTACAACAGCATTGAAAAATGTGATTTATGCCCTTTTTCACACTTATGACCCAGAGGTGGTAGTTTTGTAGTTGTAGTTTGTAGTTTAAATTTATTTATAGGCCGCCCTTTTCCCTGAGGGGACTCAGGGCGGCTTACAACTTATATAGGAAGGGGAAACATACAATGACATATAGGACAATACATAATTAAAAGAATAGAGCAACATTCATCATTCGGGCGGGGATGGATTATAATCTTTAACCCCAGGCCTGATGGGATAGCCAGGTCTTGAGGGCTGTGCGGAAGGTCTGGACGGTGGTGAGGGTACGAATCTCCACGGGGAGATCATTCCAAAGGGTCGGAGCTGCTACTGAAAAGGCTCTCCTCCGCGTAGTTGCCAGTCGACACTGACTGGCAGATGGAACTCGGAGGAGGCCCAATCTATGCGATCTAATGGGTCGCGAGGAGGTAATTCAGCCGGTTCTCTCCGCTTCGGGCGAACTGGTAGCGGAGGCTGCGGGTGGCTCCGCCCACCCACCCCAACGTAATACACGAGCACTTGCGCATGCGCAGATGCGGTAGGGAAGGTATAAGTGAATCCCACCGCTGTTATGACCCCTGCAGCATCCACATAGTCCACTGATCTAAATTCAGATGCTTGGCAACTAACTCATATTTATGACGGTTGCAGTGTCCCAGGATTATATGATTTCCCCCTTTGCGACCTTTTGATAAGCAAGGTCAATGGGGAAGTCAGATTCACTTAACAACCATGTTACTATCTTAACTGCGGTGATTCACTTAACTGTGGCAAGAAAGGTTGTAAAATGGGGCAAAATTCATTTAACAAATGGCTGACTTAAGCAATTGAAATGTTGGCCTCAATTGAGGTTGTAAATTGAGGACTGCTAAGGGTGGGGTATTTAATTTTTTAGTTAAATCAAATCAATTGCGACAAATAAGTTCATGCTTATGTGTGGTACTCAGCCCATTGAAAGTTACATAATCGAGTTATAAGCTTTGTATTTAACAGAAAGAATCTTGGTTCAACCTCTTTTTCCAACAAGAAAAAGGTAAAGGTTCCCCGCACACATATGTACTAGTCGTTCCTGACTCTAGGGGGCGGTGCTCATCTCCGTTTCAAAGCCGAAGAGCCAGCGCTGTCCAAAGATGTCTCCGTGGTCATGTGGCCAGCATGACTCAATGCTGAAGGTGCACGGAATGCTGTTACCTTCCCACCAAAGATGGTTCCTATTTTTCTACTTGCATTTTTACATGCGTTCGAACTGCTAGGTTGGCAGAAGTTGGGACAAGTAACAGGAGTTTACTCTGTTATGCGACCCTAGGGTTTCAAACCACCAAACTGCCGACCTTTCTGATTGACAATCTCAGCATCTTAGCCACTGAGGCACTGCACCCTATCGGCCAATACCCTACCCTTTACTTATATGTTTAAACTGGGATTACTAAAGGTAAGTATCTTTACCTTTAGTAGAAAGTCTTTATGTAAAGGCATCTCATTCTTGCCCTATCATGCTCTGTAATGCTGTTTCCAAGGGACCCAAATCAAATGACTAATATCTATTCTGAATAGTCAGGATATTGAAAGATAAAACTTTGGACTGAATTGGTGAAGAAATTGATGACTGGCCAATTCACTGAAAAAAATAAGCATTTTTCACATGCTTTCAAACTGCTAGGTTGGCAGAAGCTGGGACAAGTAACGGGAGCTCACTCCGTTACATGGTCCTAGGGATTCGAACCTCCGAACTGCCGATCTTTCTGATCGACAAGCTCATTGTCTTAGCCACTGAGCCACCGCGTCCCTTTCCAACATGAATATATACATATAAATAAAAGCATCCCGGTGACACGGTGGCTAAAGTGCAGTATTGCAAGCAAACTCTGCCCACAGCGAGGAATTTGATTCTGATGGGGCTCAAGATTGACTCAGTCTTCCTCCTTCCGAGGTCTGTAAAATGTGGACCCAGATTGTTGGGGGCAATAGGCTGACATTGTAAACCATCAAGCAAGTGCTGTATGGAGCAATATATAAGTCTAAGTGCTGTTGCCATAAATAGATGCAGTTTACGTTTTACCAACTGAACTAGGCTAAAAAAATAGAATAATAATATCTTGGGCTCTTGATCAATTCTAGTCATTTTACGTTATTCACAGCAGGAGTTGTAATGTTCTTAATTAATTGTACAAGCCAATTAACTTGTTACCCATGGTATTACATGAGAACAGAAGACTAGTAGTAAGTCTAATTTGGCTTTATTATACCATGTGATGTATAGGCTTTGGCCAGATGGTGACCTCTGAAGCCATTGCTTTCTAATGGTTAGTGATAGGCAGGAGAAAATGATACCGGGAATACTCATAGCTGTGTCCTTCTCTAGAAGCCCATAGTTGAGCAAAGAAGAGTTAAATAAATCTCCCCCCAAGATGTTGGATTGCCCTTTGTTTGAAATGGTGTAGGGTTTCCTGCCTAAGCAGGGAGTTAGACTAGAAGACCTCCAAGGTCTTTTCTAACTCTGTTATTCTATTCTATTCTATTCTATTCTATTCTATTCTATTCCATTCCATTCCATTCCATTCTATGGAACAATTTGATGGACATCTTTCAGTTCAGCTTTGATGCAGGAATCTCACAGATAAATTTATAATCCTGGAAACAACTTTGCATATTGAAGAGAAGTCATGAATTACATGAATTCCTGCCTTTAAATTGCCGTCCAAGTCTTCTGACCCAGCTCCCCAAACAAGGCAAATCCTCTGAAGTGAACTCCAAAGATTCCTTTAATTAGGAATGCCAGCAGGCCTGGCAAAAAGCTTATTTTGCAGGCTAATAAGCTGTCCGGCCAGAAGATGAATAACTGTCTGCCACAACTATTCATCTCCAACCCCTGCCTTTTATCACCAGAGCTAGGGTAGAATCTCGTTAGCAATAGTGGCTCTTCCTTCTCAAGGATCAGCCCATGGATTTCCACTGCTCTCCTCTCCTCCGCCTTCTGTGCAGCTGAGCATTAGGCACTGGATCCAGCTGTTCCTCCTCTTCCTCATCAGCCATCTCCAGAACTGGGGGCTGTTGACTCTCCATCTGAGGGATGAGGAATGGCCTAAGCTCTGCCTCTTCTCTCTCTCTCTCTGACAGCTCCATTCCCTCTTCCCCCTCAGATCTCCCAGGTTGCCCTGATGCTGTCTCTGACTCCCACACTTCCTCCTCCTCCTCCTCCTCCTCCTCCTCCTCCTCCTCCTCCTCCTCCTCCTCCTCCTCCTCCTCCTCCTCCTCCTCTGAGGACCCGGATTGTTGTTGGGGGCAATATGCTGACTCTGTAAACCGCTTAGAGAGGGCTGAAAGCCCTATGAAGCGGTATATAAATCTAACTGCTATTGCTATTGCTATTGCTATTGCTATTGCTATTGCTATTGCTATTGCTATTGCTATTGCTATTGCTATTGCTATTGCTATTGCTATTGCTATTGCTATTGCTATTGCTATTGCTCTGATTTGGCTGTTGGAGGGACTGGCGGCCAACAGGCCACAACGCCAAATGGTGTACAAAATGCAATGAACTCTGCAAAGGATTAAAGGGCGCATTCATGCGGAAAGGCTGTCCATCATTTGAATAAAACATTAAATCATGGCCTTGTCTCCTTTACAGACACTATAGATAACATGACATGTCTAAAAGGAGAGCAATAACGATTTGATATACTCCAAAGATTCCAGAATTGCCGCTTATCAGTCACACAGGCTCATTTACAAGGACAGCTCTTAATGGTCAATCATATGCATTCAGATTTGCTAAAGTATGCCATTCCCTACACAATTATTTCAGCAGAACAGCGTCTCCGGAAACAGTTATAGAAACTAAATTATGTCATAAATTCTCTAATAATATTTTTTTTCTGCTAAGAATGCACTCAAACACTGAAAAACCCACATGCTACTCAGTCACAGTTTCCAGTGACCAGCAGGGATAATAATCAGAAAGGCGAAAGCAGGGAAACTCAATTTCATTGAGGGCCACATCAGGGCTTGGGTTGACCTCGGGGGGGGGGGGGGGGGCAGGTGGGTGTGGCCGACTGGGTGTGCGTGGCCAATTGCATGGGCATGACCAGCTTGATGCCATTCCCCAAACTGCTGGCATGTTTCCCCTTCATATTGGGTAGACTGGGCCAAAGTGACCCAAGCTGGCTCTTTTCATTTTCCAGGATGGGCCTGTGGGCCAGATCCAACCACATCAGGGGCCAGATGTGGCCTTGTGGCAGTGGTGGGTTTCAAAAAAAATTGGAACCTACTCTGTGGATGTGGCCTCCTTTGTGGGAATGGCTTGCCGGCCATGTGACCTGGTGGGAGTGGCTTGCCGGCCATGTGTTTTCTTTCTTTCTTTCTTTCTTTCTTTCTTTCTTTCTTTCTTTCTTTCTTTCTTTCTTTCTTTCTTTCTTTCTCTCTCTCTCTCTCCCCCCTCTCTCTTTCCTTCCTTTTCTCTCTGTCCCTTTTTCTTTTTTTCTTTCATCTCTCTCTCACTCATTTTCTTTCTTTCTTTCTTTTGTATGTATGTATTTATTTATTTATTTATTTATTTATTTCTTCCTTTCTTTCTCTTTCTCTCTCTCTCTGTGACAGTTTGTCTGTCTGTGTGTGTGTGTGTGTGTGTGGTGTGGCAGTGGTGGGTTTCAAATATTTTTATATTTGTGTGTGTGTGTGTGTGTGTATATATATAAATATATAATATTTATGCTGATAAATAAATAAAGGGAGACTAGTATAGATCTATTTCAAGCTATTTAGCTCTCATCAGCTAGCCACACCCTTGTTGGGAATCGAACCTGTGCTCTATTGACTCTTAGGCAGATTTGGGCATACCAGGGGTTGTGACTTTAATATATATATATATATATATATATATATATATATATATATATATATATATATATATATATATATATATATATATATATATATATATATATATATATATATATCATCTATATCTATATCTATATCTATATCTATATCTATATCTATATCTATATCTATCTATCTATCTATCTATCTATCTATCTATCTATCTATCTATAATCTATTATCATATCTATTATATTTTATATCACCTAGCATTAAGCAAAAACCATCATCTTTATCTTTGTGATTTAATATAAATCCAAATTTTAATTAGTTGCTGATCTCATCATGACGTGGATGTTCCCACCCCTTGTGTATGTTCATGGCAGCATCCAATGACAACTATGGTTAGCACACAAAATGAATGTAGGACATCTTTTACTAGCATTGGAGATATGACAGCGACTGGATTAAATTTCCTACTTTGCATGTTCCTATCAAACTTAAATATACTGGTCCAAGTCTTAGGCAAGGCCTCTCTAAGCCAAAGAGAAGGGAAATATTACTCATTCCTGAATGCATAATCAGGAAAATACCATAGTACAACAAGGTAAAACCACAAACATCCCATAGTTAACGAAGGATGCAGGCTTAATCCCATCAATGCTCTACCAATAGGCAGCAACGATGATTCTTCCCAGTCTCATTAGAGCTTTGAGAAAGTATAGTTTTATCAAATAATAGAATATCTCTATTTAAACTGTAGGAAGTTATCACCCAGTCCACTTCCAGAAAAATAAAATATCCTAGGAAATATTGAAAAGGCAGAATATTTCTCTGGATGTGAAAAGAAAGAAACAAGTTTTAAAAGACAGAATAGTTGCCTGTAGCTTCCTGCCCATTCCCACTGTTAATGGGCCATTAAGAAGGCCAAGCTAGTCCCTTTTACATAATAAAGACTTCTCCACTGCAGCTGCAGGGGGAAGGGATTAAGGAACTTTACCCAACTGACCACATGGCATCTGAGAACTCAACCAAATCTGGATTCAAAACACAGCCTAGAGAGTTGCCCCCTGCATGGCCCCATGGGAGTCTGACAACCAATCAGAATACATTTCTTACACAGGAACAGGAAACAGAGAGGTGGGACTGAACAGGTTATAAAAAGGCTAGCAAGCCCCTCCCTCAGCCCTTCTCTTCTTCTCCACCAACACTGAAGCATGTGATCACCTTTTCTGTTCAGGGCTCAAGCCATGTGGCTCTGTCCAACAATAAACCATCTTTCCAAGCAGCCTCCATGTCTCCAGTGTCTTTTTCTCCACTTGGAGCCGAACCCAGAAGGACATTTCTTTCATCAACAGTGCAAAATATTGTAAACTGTCCAAGAGAGTGCTGTAAAGCGCTATGGGGGTGGTGGTATACAAGTCTAAAATGCTTTTTCTTTTTCTATTTCATTAAAGAACAGAGGAAGAACATGTAGCACCACCGTTTTAACGTAAACATTTTTTTCTCTCTTTAAATCCCTTCTGCTAATCCATTGCTACAGCAGGCTTTTGTCTGCCTTCTGGGCCCATTTACTCTGAAATAGACTGTCCTCTATTAAGAGAATCTTTGTTATTTGCTTAGATAGCCTTGGGGGAAATGTAATTGTTCCCCATGTGCTATCACCACTTCTAAATGAATTTCAGCCGCTATAGTAAGTGGAAATGTAGGTTGCACACTCTATGCCGTCTTATTATTCATATGCACATTTTCTCTTCAGCATGAGAAGCAGCATGTATCTCCATACTATTTGTTGTGAAATATGAGTGAAATTATATTCTTCTTGGGGACTTCTTTTGTGCGTCTGATTGGCAACTCTGGGAAGAAAAAGATGGATTAGATAACCATTTGTCCTGATCCAGCATGGTTTTTTGTTGTTGTTTTAAAATGATGCCCTCAAAAGTCACATTTATACAAAACTGATTTTTTTTTAAAAAAAAGAAAAAGCAAAGCCTCGTCTTTTTAAAATTAGAAATGTTTGAATATACTATCTGAAGTTTTGTGGATTATGGGAGATTTACCCCCAAATTTCTTTTCACACTATCAAACAGAAAGGAGCTGGAAGGGACCTTGGAGATCTTCTAGTCCAACCTCTGTTCAAGCATGAGACACTATATCATTTCAGACAGGTAGTTGTCTGGTCCTTGATTACTTCCATCATTTATTTCTTGTGTTGCCTTCTGGTGCTTTGGAAAATAAGTTGACCTCCTCTTCTTTATGGCAGCCCCTCAAATACTGGAATACTGCTATCATGTCACCCCTAGTTCTTCTTTTCTCTAGACTGGCCATACTTAATTCCTGCAACCATTCCTCATACGTTTTAGTCTCCAGGCCTTTAATCATCTTAGTTGCTCTTCTCTGCACTTTTTCCAAAGTCTCAACGTCTTTTTTGTAATGTGGTGACACAATATTCCAGGTGTGGTTCTCCCCAGCTGTTCTTGCTAGGTAT
Organism: Thamnophis sirtalis; assembly: GCF_051295495.1. Classification (NCBI taxonomy): domain Eukaryota; kingdom Metazoa; phylum Chordata; class Lepidosauria; order Squamata; family Natricidae; genus Thamnophis; species Thamnophis sirtalis. Next base: position 13,482,158 of record NW_028261388.1, read on the forward strand.
AATTACAGACTGTTCAGTTATAGAGACTAATTTGATTCTGAACTTAACAACGGCAGCAAGATTGTTGGTGGTGCAGTACTGGAAGAAGGAAGATCTGCCTACTATTCAAGAATGGACGTTAAAAGTAGTAAACTTAGCAGAGATGGCCAAAATCTCAGCATATTTGAAGGACTATTCAGATGAAAAATACAAGCTGGAATGGAGAAGATGGATTGACTACATTTAAAATAAATATCGGATTAAGAAATTTCAATTAGCTTATGAATGAACAAGGAATGTTACAATTTATCTAAAGTTAGATTAATAAAAGGGGAGTTAAAGTACAAGAGGAGGTAGGATGCTATAGTTAGTTAGCTTATCTTAGTGTATGATTGTTAAATGTTTATACCCTGTATTTTACTCTGGGAGGTTGGGGGGAGGGAGGGTTGGAGGGGGGGTAGGGTTGGGGCAGAGGGAGGGAAGGGGAAATATTTGTAAAATCTATTAAAACTCTTCAATTAAAAAAAAGCAAAAAAAAATGAATAAATGAAATAAATGAAATAAAATATTCCAGGTGTGGTCATACTAAGGATTCATAAAGGGGTACTAATACTTCGTCTGATTTTGATTCTAGTCTATGTTTATACAACAAAGGATCATATGACATAACTTTTCTGATTATAAATCATTAGTTACTACTAATAATAATTATACGTAATAAGTTGGGTTGACAAAATCACAAATGCGGAGGTGATAAGCCTCCTGGGAAAGCCAAGGGAAAATCATCAAAACCATTAAAAAGTGAAAGTTAGAATATTTTGGGCATGTGATGCAACACCCAGAAAAATACGGCATCCTTCACTTAATCCTCCAGGGAAAAACTGAAGGCAAACGAGGTCCAGGCAGAAGAAGAACATCATGGCTTCAAAACTTAAGAGACTGGTTTGGACAAAACTCAGCATCACTTTTTCATGTGGCTGTTAAGAAAAATAGGATTGCCAACATGATCGCCAATGATGATGATGGATATGGCAGAAAGGAAGAAGTCACTAGCCATAACGTCTTTTTTCATTCCAATTCTCATTACTATTATGATGAAATCCATCCTCTCTTCTCATTTAATTATATTATGTAGACAAAGAGGAAGCTCCAGTGGATTTGTTTCTGAGTCATATCCCAATACTACATTCAAACCACCATGGGAGTTATTAACATCAAAGAATGAAGGGATTGCTTGGTTAATTGAAACGTCAAAAAATTTTCAAGTGTGGAAAAAGGGAGGATTTTGACTAAAAACAATGCGGCTTCTCAGAGGTGCGGCTCATCTGAAGGAAAATAATTGTCGGGATTAACAGTTCTGAATTCTTGAAGGGCTCAAATGCCAGCATCCATAAAGCAAATAGCTCGGGTGTTTACTTTTAATCAATGTTAGTCTGGTGGGGCTTCAACCCAACTTCACCAACTCAATTAAATTTTAGATCAAGATGTTCATTGCCTTGGACTTAATTCAAAATGAGTTTTCTCCTTACCCTTCCCCCCATTCTCATTTATGCACAAAACTGCTTAAAAAGAATTGAATGGAATGATTATTGCACAATTACCATATGATTACCATTGATCTGTGGGATGTTATCATCCAGCCCTCTTCCACAAAAATGAAATATCCTAGGAAATATTGAAAAGGCAGAATATTTCTCTGGATATGAAAAGAAAGAAACATGTTTTAAATGACAGAATATCTGCCTGTAGCTTCCTGCCCATCCCCATTTTGTTAATGGGCCATTAAGAAGGCTGAGCTAGTCCACTTTACATAATAAAGGCTTCTCCACTTCAGCTACAGGAAAGCATGATAATATTGGCCCCAACTGACCACATGGCATCTGAGAACTCAACCAAACCTGGATCCAAAACACAGCCTAGAGAGTTGCCCCTGCATGGCCCCATGGAAGTCTGACAACCAATCAGAATACATTTCTTACACAGGAACAGGAAACAGAGAGGTGGGACTGAGCAGGTTATAAAAAGCCTAGCAAGCCCCTTCCTTGGCCCTTCTCTTCTTCTCCACCAACATTGAAGCATATGATCACCTTTTCTGTTTAGGACTCAAGCCATGTGGTCCTGTCCACCAATAAACCATCTTTCCAAGCAGCCTCCATATCTCCAGTGGCTTTTTCCCCACTTGGAGCTGAACCCAGAAGGACATTTCTTTCATCAGATCCAACCAGCTGCATAGTGCCTCGTTGCTTTGGGTTTTCCAGTGTTTTAGTCCATTGTCATCTCCATCTAGGGGTGCATGAATCTCAGTTAATTTCAACCCCCACTCTGCATTTTAATTTGCGATCATTTTATTTAAAGGGAAAATTTTTATTGTTTACATTTTGCAATTTTAACTCTGATGATTGAATTATCTCCATAAAACATTTCCATCCCTATGAAATTTAGAAGTGATGCAAAGCTTCTGGTTTGGTTTGATGAAGAGAAGAATAGAATAGAATAGAATAGAATAGAATAGAATAGAATAGAATAGAATAGAATAGAATAGAATAGAATAACAGAGTTGGAAGGGACCTTGGAGGTCTTCTAGTCCAACCCCCTGCCTAGGCAGGAAACCCTATACCATTCCAGACAGATGGTTATCCAAACTCTTCTTAAAGACTTCCAGTGTTGGAGCATTCACAACGTCTGGAGGCAAGCTGTTCTACTGATTAATTGTTCTGTCAGGAAATTCCTCCTTAGTTCTAGGTTGCTTCTCTCTTGGATTAGTTTCCATTCATTGCTTCTTGTTCAATCCTCAGGTGCTTTGGAGAATAGCTTGAATCCCCCTTCTTTGTGGCAGGCCCCGAGATATTGGAACAATGCTATCATGTAACTATCTGTCAAGAAGAAAGGTTTTGTTTTGAATTCATTAATACTGTTCACTTCAACCCAGATCTCCAAGTACTAACTGAAATAATATATAGCATCTGTCAACCTTGATGGGTATTTGCTAATGTGGGCCATTCCATAAAAACACTCAAACACAGACACAGATGCACATAGATACAAACACCACAGAAAACAATGTAAACAAAGAATATCTCTACTTCCTTGTATTTATCCTGGGTTTTAATCAGTAGCTCTAATAATGGCGATTTTAAAAGCAAACTGAACGTTTTACCACAGAAAAGATCAAGGGTGGGGGAAACTGGACTTTTAAAATGTAGTTGAACTTTATTTCTCCTTGAGTCCACTAAGCCTGGCCAATAATTAGAGATGGAAGGCCATATTGACTTGAGTATGAAAAAGAAACCTAACCCAGAATCAGAAAAGGTGATTCTGTGCAGATTGGAGCAGGCTACTTTATTAACAACATATCTGAAAACTGATGCTGATTATTTTGTTTCATATGCAATCAGATTCATTGAAGCATTGTTTTTTTCACTCCATTTCTATGTAGCTTCATTTCATTATATATATATATGCAGGAGAAATTCGGTTCACAATACATTGGCTCAGTGGTGGTCAGTGATTAAAACATATAAGGGAATATCACTCTTGCTGCCTTGAGTCCGGAAGCAATTCCATAGGTGGAAGGCGGAGACATTTTGGTGAGGTACTATTGTTTAGTACTGTAAAGAACTCCAGAGTGCTCCTGAATGAAGGAGTGGAATGTCTGCCAGTTTAAACTGAGGTAACGGAATTTGAAGCTACTGGCAGTTGGAACAGAGTTCTTTTCAGGTGGGGAGGGGGAGTAGAACTCCTTAACATCAGAGCATGTAAATTACTGTATAATAAATACTAATGATAACTGCTGGTCATTTTTAAAAATCCTTTCTTAGCAGGCACCTAGAAGCCAAGTGGAACATATGTGCCAAATTTAAACTTTGTAGGCTTTACGGTTCTGGATATATCATGAGTGAGTGAGTGAGTGGTATTTGGCTTTTATATAGAGAGATATAGGCCACTGTGTTGCCTCTATGGCATGGGTGTCAAACTCAATCATGTCACATATTGTGATTTTTTTTTTTTTGCCTTTGTGGAGCTGGGGTGGGCGTGGCCTGCATGTGACGCATCTAGTTTGACAGACCTGCTCTATGGTATTACGTGGTTCTCTGTTCATCTCACATAAAATGGAATACAGGCCTGTAGAAGACTTTTTTTGCTTTATTTTATGTTGAGAAATGGGACAGTTTAAAAAGACTTTCTTATTCCTTCTTTCCACAAAGCATTTAGAAAGTCCCTAATGCAGCCGAACACAATTTGTATCTGGTAATTTACACATCTAGGAACTTTTGTACGATACAATTAGCATATGAGGTGGCACAGAATGGTTTTAAAATCAGCCATAAAATCCTTGCCTTTCTTTTGTAACTACTGATTAACTTGCTTGATGAAGAATTTACAATTATTTTATAAGCTTTAGCTGCCCTAATAGAGTTACGTCCCCCACGGATATTGTTTTATAATATGATTGGCATGTAATAGATTGGCTTTCGTTGGGAGATCCTCTAGTGAAGAGACTGGTTTGCCTTTTTAATTGGAGAATTGAATTCCACAATTCAAAGAAGGGGAAATTGCATTCCAGTTCACTATTAGCTGAAGAAATGTGAATTGAGTCAGTTCGTACTGAAGTGAAAACAAACGTATTGTTTCTTTCCCCCCCATCTTGATCAAATTCACCATTTTGGGTCCTTCATGGCTTCATGGGCGAACAGTAAATTTTGTATTTGTGAACAGTAGCAATAGCATTTAGAGTTATATATCTCTTCATAGTGTTTTACAGACATGGGTGGGTTTCAAAAGTTTCAGCAATGGGCTCTTTGCCCAGTTGCTGAGTGGGAGTGGGCGTGGTGGGTGTGGCCTAATCAGCCTCATGCACCACAGTGGGGGAGGGGTGTTTTTAAAAATCCTTTCTTAGCGGGCACCTAGAAGCCAAGTGGAACATATGTGCCAAATTTTAACTTTGTAGGCTTTATGGTTTTGGAGATATCATGATGAGTGAGTGGTATTTGGCTTATATATATATATATAGATATAGGCCACTGTATTGCCTCTATGGCGTGGGTGTCAAACTCAATCATGTCACATATTGTGATGTTTTTTTGCCTTTGTGGAGCTGGGGTGGGCGTGGCCTGCATGTGACGCATCCAGTTTGACAGGCCACCAGTTTGACAGGCCTGCTCTATGGTATTAGGTGGTTCTCTGTTCATCTCACATAAAATGGAATACAGGCCTGTAGAAGACTTTTTTTGCTTTATTTTAGTGGGGGAGGGGTGTTTTCACCCTCCCCAGGCTCCCGTGGCTTTCCTCAAGACTCTGTGAGGGTGAAAACTGCCTCCCCCAGGCTCTGGAGGCCCTAACTTCCGGAACTTCCATTTTCTCCCCTCCGTGAGCCTTTGAATGGGCCCTGCACTTACCTTGCATCCTAAACAGGCCATGTGGGGAATCCTGGGAGGGGCAGGGTGGGGTGGGTGGGGCCAGCCAGGGGTGGGATTTGGAGGTTCTCCAAACCAGCCATAACATTAGCTATGGGTTCTCCCAAACCTGGGCAACCCGTAGCAGCCCACCCCCATTTACAGCACTTTTTAAGTGGTTTTACACAGTTCGGCCTTTTGCTCCCAACAATTTGGGTCCTCATTTTACCGAACTTGGAAGGATGGAAGGCTGAGTCAACCTTGAGCTGATGTAACTCAAACTGCTGACAATTGGCAGAAGTAGCCTGCAGTACTGCATTCTAACTGCTGCGCCACCACGGCTCACAATGTGGTAGTATGGGAAAATCACTCTTCAAACCTTATCTTGGATTGCTCAGTTTTCTTCTCTTCAAATGATGCTAAAATTCATTTGCCTATAGTGTATGTGTATGCGGAGAGAGAGAGAGAGAGAGAGAGAGAGAGAGAGAGAGAGAGAGAGAGAGAGAGAGAGAGAGAGAGAGAGAGAGAGAGAGAGAGAGAGAGAGAGAGAGAGAGAGAGAGAGAGAGAGAGAGAGAGAGAGAGACTATAGATATACCTCCCATCCAACCTATGGGAAGTTTTCAGCATTGGTAGAGGTTTCGGCCTCTCAATGTTGGTGGAGCTACTTAGCCTTTGGAAAATCTGGGCCGTCTAAGTACCAAGATTACAATGATTATTTTTCTCACTTGTAGGCCTTATGGACTTTAAAGCCTGCATTAGCTTCCTGCAAAGATCTGTTCCCTGCCATTCATTTGTCTCAGCTTCTTCTGCTCTACTAAGCCACAACTCCAGAGCCTCTGATTTTGGAACCAGGCAGATTAGCCATTAAAACTTCAAGGGATTTAGATAAAGAGATGAGTAAAATTTATCACTGAAATAAAAACTGTCCCATGTGGGAATTCTTCAGGAAGGGTTAGCCAACCAAAACTGTAAAGCTGATGTGTCCAGGGGAAAGAATTTTGTTGCCTTGCATATATGGAAGTTTGGCACCAAATCTATCTATCTATCTATCTATCTATCTATCTATCTATCTATCTATCTATCTATCTATCTATCTATCTATCTATCTATCTATCTATCTCTACATCTATCTGAACCGGGGACTGGAAGCCGTTAAAGACTGGATGAGAGCAAACAAGCTGATACTCAACCCAGACAAGACCGAGTGGCTGTTGTGTTTCCCTCCCAAAAATTTGACCAACATACCATCACTCAGGCTGGGGGGACAAAATTTAAACCCCTCAGAAAGGGCCCGCAACTTGGGAGTCCTCCTGGATTCACAGCTAACTTTTGACCACCATCTCTCAGCTGTGACCAGGGGGGCATTTGCCCAGGTTCGCCTGGTGCGCCAGTTGCGGCCCTACCTGAATCGGGAGGCCCTCACAACAGTCACTCGAGCCCTTGTGATCTCTAGGCTGGAATACTGTAATGTGCTCTACATGGGGCTGCCCTTGAAGAGCATCCGAAGACTTCAGCTAGTCCAGAATGCGGCCGCGCGAGTGATCGTGGTTCGCCCACATAACACCGATCCTCCGTGAGCTGCACTGGCTACCTGTTGATCTCCGGGTGCACTTCAAGGTCCTACTCACCACCTATAAAGCGCTCCATGGTAGTGGATCTGGCTATTTGAGAGACCGCCTTCTGCCAATTACCTCCCTGCGTCCCATCAGATCGCATAGAGTTGGCCTCCTCCGTATTCCATCCGCCAGTCAGTGCCGACTGGCGACTACTCGGAGGAGAGCCTTCTCTGTTGCGGCTCCAACACTATGGAACAATCTCCCCGTGGAGATTCATACCCTCACCACCGTCCAGGCCTTCCGCACAGCCCTCAAGAACTGGCTAACCCGTCAGGCCTGGGGATAATCTTATTTTCGCCCCTCCCGAATGCTGAGTGAATGTTGAGTTTTATTGTCTAATTTACTTTGTGCACATTTCTTTTTTTCGTATTGTCCTACACTCCCCTTCCTTTTTGATTGTAAGCCGCCCTGAGTCCCCTCAGGGAAAAGGGCGGCCTATAAATAAATAAATCTAATCTAATCTAAATCTAATCTATCTATCTCTATCTCTATCTCTATCTCTATCTCTATCTCTATCTCTATCTCTATCTCTATCTCTATCTCTATCTCTATCTCTATCTCTATCTCTATCTCTATCTCTATCTCTATCTCTATCTCTCTCTATCTCTATCTCTATCTCTATCTCTATCTCTATCTCTATCTCTATCTCTCTCTCTATCTCTCTCTATCTCTATCTCTATCTCTATCTCTATCTCTATCTCTATCTCTATCATCTCTATCTCTATCTCTATCTCTATCTCTATCTCTATCTCGATATAGATATAGATATAGATATAGATATAGATATAGATATAGATATAGATATAGATATATATAAATGGCTCTGTGTGTGTGTTCCAGCATAACTCTGGAACGCCTCGAGCAATTTCAACCAAACTTGGTGCACAGATGACTTACTCTCTGGAAACAAATATTGTGGAGGTAAGACACCCCTAAAACTCCTCGGGGTGTGGGTTCTGTTAAGATACATCCTTTGGTGCCTTAAAATGGCTTCTACTGTACTGCTGTAAAATGGCTTCTACTGTGCAGTGCAGTGGCATTGCCATGGTAATGGCTTTACAGTACTACACAAGGGGGCTCCCTCTGGAAAGGGGGGAAATCCAACGTTAGAAATTACATTTGGTCCGGCTATTTTCCCCCTATAAATAATTACCTGGGCAATGTATTGGCTAGTGAACCAATAAACATAACATTTATACCTCATGGTAGCCAAAAGAGATAGAAGATTGAAAGTTGAAGCTTTCTGATCGTGCCTAGAAATGCAACAGGGGATAATTTGATGGGAGGCTATGAAATGAAAACTATGGCACAGTTCCCAAGATGTTCTGGGCCATTTTTATTTTAAAGCAAATGTGGTTCCAACGAGCATTATTATTGGTCTTGTTTGAAAAATAAAGAAACAGTACTGGGAAAAACTAGAAACTAATTAATATAGATTTTATTATAGCTGATAACCTTGAAAACATTTTAAAATTAATCTGGAGGAAAAATGCACTCTAATTCCAAATACATAGCTGCTCCCATTCTAATGTTTTCAAAAAGTTTTTTTTAAAAAAAAACATGAAAAGAATAAACATAGATTGGTAGATTTAGTAATGTTGGTCATCGAATAAAAAGAATTTGGAAAGAATCCCGTAACTGAACAATTGGTTTACCCAATTTTAATCAAATATTTGGGGATAGATGAATAACTGAGAAATGAAAATATCTAATGATTTTATTACTTGTATAATTTGCTTCCAGCCTTCTTTTAAATGTGACATTTTCCCTTTGCTTTATTTCCCCAAAGATCTTTATTTGGGGTGGGACATTTCCACATGAAGTTTGCAAATATATCTGAATTTGTCTGGTTGTTGTTGTTCAATGCATCTCAGCAAAATAATATTATAATGGAAAAGAGAATAAGGCATCAGCCCTGCCTTAAAGTAAACTTTTGCTTTATAATTCTTAGTAATTATTTTCCAGTGCTAAAAATATTGGGGATCAAAATAACGTATGCGGGGCTACTATGAAAGTTCCTACGATGTTTATGAAGCACATAGAAAAACTGGTTTATTTTCTTCCTGTATAAACTTTTATGAGATTTATGGTGTAATAGAAAACCATGTGAATTCTCTTAAGGGGAAAAACGAACACGTTTATTCCTATGTCTTTGGAAAGGCTAGTTCTAATTTCTCAGCGTTGTATGCGTTCAGCAGAGGATATGTTCATCATGCCACTGAATTTAACAGAAGCCGATTGAAGCTTAGGATCGTAAAGAACGATTACATGATTTGTGTTTGGCTAGTCTAAAGAAAAGAAGGACTGGGGGAGGGCAGGATAGCAGTATTCCAGTATTTGAGGGGCTGCCACAAAGAGGAGGGGGGGGTCAACTTATTCAAAACACTAGAGGGCAGGACAAGAAACAATGGATGTATTCATCAAGGAGATGTGGAATTAAGGAGACACTTTCTAACAGTGGGAAGAATTAACCAGTGGAACAGCTTGCCTTCAGAAGTAGCGGCTTCATCACTGGAGGATTTTAAGAAAAAACTGGACAGCCACCTGTCTGAAATGGTAGATACAGATACAGATTAACAGAGTTGGAAGGGATCATCTAGTCCAACCCCTCGCCCAAGCAGACCCTATACCATTTCTGACAGACGGAAGCCCAGTCTCTTCTTGAAAGCCTCCAGTGATGAAACTCCCACAACTTCTAAAATCAAGCTTTTCCATTGGTTCGATGGTTCTCACGGTCAGAAAATTTCTCCTTATTTCCAAGTTGAATCTCTCCTTGTTCAGCTTCTATCCATTATTCCTTGTCTGGCCTTAGGATGCTTTGGAAAATAGGTTGACCTCCTTCCTCTCTGTGGTAGCCCTTCAAATACTGGAACACTGCTATCATGTCTCCCCTGGTCCTTCTCTTCACTAGACTGGTATGGTATAGAGTCTCCTGCTTGAGCAGGGGGTTGGACTAGAAGACACCCAAGCTCCCTTCCAGCTCTATTCTTTGATTGATTATTATTATGGTTTGTCAGCCAGCCTGGCGTTTAGCCTGGATTTAACTATTATTATCATTTTTATAGTTTGTCAGCCAGATGTTTAGACTATTTGGCATTTTTATCGACTCTGTCATTTGGGTTAATGTCAGGGTTCCAAATAGCATCCAAAGGTAAATTAGAGTCCAAGGCAAAGTATTGCTCAAAGTTCCAATTTATTAAGAGAGCCATGTTGACACATCTGGGAAAACCTGAATCTGAAAGCTTCCTGGTTTTCCCCACACAGTTGAAAGCTCAAGATCTTGTCCCCAAACCCACAAGCCCATCACATGGTCCAATCTTCCACTGCCATGCTGGCAGTTCCACCCTTCCAATTCTGGTCAGGTGCAGAGGTGTAAAGACAAAGGATGACCTTGACTTTCTAGAAAGAATTTTGTTATGGCTACATAGCATCTAACACCATACAATCCCCCCTCCCATTTCCCCACAATGGAAAATGCATAGTAGAATAATAGAAAGTGTGGCAGGCCAAAGATCCAAAGGAAAAGATGGCTGCAGGCCTCCTTATTTCCCTCCCCCCCCTTATAGGCTCCCTCTCAAATGGTTGCCAGAAAAAATAACATGGATAAGGTGGATCTGAACTTGCCTGCAAAATGGATTTGTTGTGATAGGTTGCATTTCTATTGGTGTGCCTTTTATTTCAATCTATTTTGCAACTATTATTTCTCATCATGGGAACCTCACATAAGGTTATGGCTAATAGCTGTGGATGGATGGGCCTTTGGTAAATAGTTATGAAGACTAAAAAGCCACCCATGTGTTTGACTTTAAAGGGAAGGTAGAGTCAGCCATGGTTTGGAGAATAAGGCTATCAATTGCCAGGAGACATAATGATTATGTAGCATGTACAGAATGAGTCTTATTACAGTCGAGTCATGCTGAATGGGCTTTTCATTAGCATCTTGTCTACCCTAACTCTGTCAGAAGATTTATGAGCCTGTTATGATTGTTCTGGTTGCAGGAATTTCCATATCTATACACTATTAAAGCTCTCCTGTCTCCCTCTGTGTGTGTTTGCAGCCTTCCATTGGGTGAAATGATGCGTCATAGAGCAACAGTTTTTGAATCAAGGTACCTCAAATAAGCACGCTTAAAGAAGGCATCTGACACTTTACTCCTGTGTAATTGAAATGTCAATGATCTTCATACCAGTTTTATTCACTTAGTTGAGGTTGCTGCAGCATGGCTCATGTTAGCCACAGTCAAATGATTGTAATCATTGACTACACTTCCCAGAAATCTGCAGGGTGCCTGGTGCAAGAGAAGGTGGCTTTACTGTCTTCTTCTAACCCCTGCACCCAATTGCTGACAAGGCCGATGGGCAAGTGTGGATGGTTTTTTGGGGACCAAGCCCAAAATTCCAAATGTCTTAACGGTGATGGGAGACAAAGGAAGAATGAGAGAACAAATCAGATACCTGATTAGGCTGTGTAGGGCTGGTAGGGCTGGCTGTGGAGCAGAGGTGGTATTCAGCTGGTTCGGATCGGTTCACCCAAACTGGCAGCGGAAATCCCAAGTGGGCCCACCCATCTGCCCCGGCTCTATGCCATCTTATTTAGGCACGTTTTTGAGGCTGGGCGCATGTGTGGAAGGTGCGCACAGGAGCAAAGCACATGTGCGGAAGCAAGTGGGCGTGTGGGTGGTGAACCGGTGGTAACAAAATGTAAAACCCACCACTGCTGGGGAGGTACTATTGGTTGATGAGTGAGTTCTCTTCCCGCCTGGAAGGAGGAGTCCCTCAGATGGAGAGTGGGGATGCTATTTTCCTCATGGTCCACGACTCCCCTTGTTCACTTTGTGCCCAGCAAAGTGGCAAACAGTTCTATAGGTCAGCCCAAGAAGAAGCATAGGAGAAAGAAAAGGCACCAGTAGGGCTTTGCTAAGTGTTGTGAGGAGAGGCAAAATAGTGCCAGCTCTACATTATATGTGGAAATGGGTCATAGGTTGCCTAGTCTCGATATATTTTGTTTTGTTGTTTGTTATTTGCTAAGTGGGAGGAACTTTTTATACAATGTATTCTGCAGTAATGAATTGATTGCTTCTAAAAAGTTTGTAAATATTGCAAAATTAAAGTAGAGATTTTATGGTTTCAATTTTTCTGTTACTAAAAATTTCTGTGATACCGAATCAGTGTTCAAACGGTGCTTTGAAATATACAGGAACAGCTGCTTACCTTGTTAAAGCAAAAATAGGGATTTTACAGTTATTGAAGAACAACCAAATTATATAATATGTGACTTAATATACCTTGTATTTTACCAGGTTACAGTTTCTTTGAGTCACCAGATAACTGCATTTCATTCACCCAAAAGTTTAACACAGACTTTCATCCCAACATCCACCCAGTCAATGAAGATGGTTCTGCGCATGTGCAGAAAAGAAAATCAAGATGGCACCACCGAAGATAGAACTGGTACAGTCACGCGTCCATCAGACTTACTACCTATTCGGCCGAAGCAGACTGTACCAGTAGGAACTCACCTCTGGTACAGATGTAGTCCTCAACCTACAACCATAATTAACCCTAAAATTTATGTTGCTAAGCTAGATATTTCTTAAGTGAGTTTTGCCCCATTTTACGACCTTTCTTGCTACATTTGTTAAGTGAATCACTGCAGTTTTTAAGTTAGTAACATGGTTGTTAAGTGAATCTGGCTTCCCTACTGACTTTGCTTGCAAAAGGTGAGTCCAGGACACTGCAACCATCATAAATATGAGTCGCTTACCAACCATCTGAATTTTGATTACGTGAGCATGGGGGGGGGGGGGGGTGCTGCATTGGTTATGTGAAGAATGATCATAAGTCATTTCTTTTCAGTGTTGTTGTAACTTTGAACAGTCACTGAGCAAACTGTTGTAAGTCAAGGACTGCTTGTAATTGAGACCTGTAGCCAAACCAGAAGTTTGGGAACAGGCTTCCAGTTTGGCTGTAGAGCTGTTTTTTGTCCTCCGGAGCCTTCAGAAGGCTTCCCTGGAAGCTCCGGGGAGCAAAAAACGGGCCTATGAGCAAACCAGAAGTCCGTTCCCAAACTTCCAGTTTGTGCGTTGGGTTCTTTTTTGCCGGATGTCAGGAGGGTGAAAAATGGCTTTAAAAGAAGGCCAAAGTCAGCTGGCCAGCACACACATGTGTGCTGGACAGGGCCAGATTTAGATGAAAAGAGGCCCTAGGCTATTTCACTTATGAGGCCCTTTCACCTCTCATTTTTAAGTTTGTAAATTCCATGAGAGACAATAAAATACATCATTACTGTGATATATCAATATATATAGCTGGCCTCCCGACGGAGGCCGGCTCTGCTCTGTGGCAAAGGCAGCGAGGCCAGCCGCCTCCCCTGCTGTGCTCAGCTGCCCGGCTCGGCCCCCTCGCCCTCACCTGCCTGGCCGCTGGTGGGCTCCGCGTCGACGGGGCGGCTACTGGGAGCGGCCACGCCTCTCGCCCAACCGCCGGTGCCGGGAATGTGGGCGGGCTCCCCAACTGCCGCGGCGCTGGAACGATCTTAACCAATACATTTTTATGTTTGTTTATTAGTCATATCCGTAGAATTTCTCCTTATTTTCAGTTCAGTGTTTTAGTGTTCACTGTTTTTAGAATAGTGTAATTTTAATTTTGCTAACAATTTGAATGTAGGTCCCTCTTGATCTTGAGACCCTAGGCTGAAGCCTAGTTAGCCTATAGGAAAATCCGGCCCTGGTGCTGGAGCTGACAGGTTAATGCCTCGCATGCTCTAACAAATGGCTCCTTGTGCCGCCTGTGGCACATGTGCCATAGGTTCACCATCATGATTCTAGCATATAACCTTTATATGCTGTTGTTGCTCTCTAGCCCCTCTAGTTGCTGGAGGGACAAATATGCCCCAAGATACGATCTTTATATACTATTGTTGCTCTCTAGCCCCATCTGTTGGCCAGAGAGACAAATACCAAGTATATTGCTTGAAACTGACCCACCCCTTTAACCATCAGCTCACACTCTCAGAACAAGTGCATGCTGGGAAGCCAGACTCCATTTTCTTTTGGATTTGTAGAAGGCAGGAGCACAAAGAAGAATCCATTTTAATCTGTGGCACATGGTCATCCGAGGACAAACCCACATCCCCCACATAGAGCATCGCTGGTGAGAGTTAATTTTTATTTATTTATTTATTGTTACATTCAGCAGTAATTTAATACTATCTATCTTGTTTTTGGTTCTCATTGTATATATTCTTATTTTCCCCAGCTTCACCATATCCTGTTCTTTCAATAAAGCATTCAGATCAGTGGTGGGTTTCAGGGGGTATGCCCCGGTATGGGCGTACCGGAGCCTGCCTGGAGCACCGGGTACCATTCTGGTACGGTGCTCCGGAGGGCCCACCCACCCGCCCAAGCTCCTTACCTGTCCTTTAAGACTTTGGCACTTCCGTGCACGTGCATGGCATGTACGGCACCTGCACGATGCTCTGCCGAGCAGCTGGACCATCATGGAGGCTTACGGAGGCGTCACAGACAGGTATGATGCATGCACGTGCTGTGCACGTGTGCATGCGCACCACACACGTCCATATGGGCGACGCTGTGCCCGTTCCAACCGTACAGGTTGGAACGAGATCCAGAACCCACCACTGATTCAGATCTATGCACACAGTCTGTTTTATTGGAGGATAGGTGGGTTTAGCTGCATATCGAGCTGCACATAGACTAACCTGGAATGAGGACAGAATAGCCCCCTCCAAATGGTTTGATTGCCAGATAATTTCATCTACAATCCTATTTCATCATCACTTGCAGTAACTACCTTCAGAGCAGCTAGAAGTACAGTCCACCACCTCTCAATGTCAAATCAAACAGCTTTCATCACAAGTTTTTCCTAAAGTTTAGCCAAAATATAACTTCTTTGCAGTCCCCAACATTTTTATACCTTTTCAGTCTTTGTCTTGGACTGCCGTGCTGCTTACGTGTCTTGCAAATGGAATTTCTTACTGATTAAGGTCTATTCACATGTCAAGAGAGTGGCACGAACAGCCATAAAATGGAGTTGCTGAAAAATTAGTCCATTTTCACTTCTCCAAGCCTTGATTTTAGACATGTTAAAGGCTCTGTTTTTTTAAAAAAAGAAACCAGTACTTAAGGTCATTTTCATTTATTAGTAATTTATATATGCCACCTGTTAGAAATAAAACTTTCCAATAGCAACCATAAAACGTTGAATTAGGAAGAGACTGCAGCCTGCTAATGCCTCCAATTTAATATGCCTCCTTAATTGGATACCAATACGCTGGTGGATTTTTTTTTCGTTTAAAAAACAACCCTATACATAGAATTCCAATTAAGCCTGTCACGTTTCCAATACTCTTCCATATGCATCCTTTTCCAAGTTTTTCAATCTATGTTACAAATAAATTTAGAAAGTAAACAGTATTTATGCAAAAAGCTTTTTCCCCCAGATGAAAAGTACTTTAATGAGCCCTCTTTTTATATATATTAAATCAATTATTGGAACAGCTCACAGTTAGGTAGGTAAAAGTAAACATTACTGAGTTCTTCTTAGCTCCTGGTGACTTTATGGATATGTCAATTTGGTTTTTGAGGAAGAAAAGGAGGGGAAGGGGGAGAAGAAAAAGAAAGAGGAGGAGGGGAGGAAAGGAGGAGGAGAAGGAGAAGGAGAAGACCAACATCAACAACTACTGTACGTTGTTTTGACTATCCATTCCTCAATTTTTCTAGTGGTCTCTCATCCCAGTCCAGTGACATGCGGTGAGGTTTAAGGCTGGTGAGGCATTGACACAGGGGTTCCAATTTTTTTTTAGATTTGTGGACTTCAACTCCCAGAATTCCACAGCCAGGCATACTCAGTTCCGATTTAAAGCAACAGCATTTGTTTTTCTCCTTTGCGAAAAAGTTTTCCTTCATTCTTTTTCTTCTCCCTCCCCCTCCTTTCTCCCTCTCTCCCTCCCCCCCTCTCTCAAACAGACACACGCACACAGAGAAGTTGGATCCCTCTCTCACTCACTCACTCACTCTCAAACAAACACAACCACAGAAGTTGGATTGGATATATTTTCCAATGGCTTGAAAGCAGCTTCTCTGCCCAGTCCTATCTCAGCTGAGCTGATCCTGCTTATCTTTCTAAGCTGTCACCTTCTGTTGTTGCTAAAAACAGCAATGAATATCTACCAGCCCTTCTCTTACTAAAGATACCATCACAGTGAATATAAAGTCCTGTTTCCTGCTTTACCAACTGGCAAGACCAATTACCTAAATTATCCTTTTCCTGATAACACTGAGTGAATTAGCTATGATAATTCTGGGTTTGGGGACAAGGTTAGCAAGCAAGCCTAGATCCTATCTGTCTGAAAGAATAATCTCATTAATGAGCTACTTAAATAGAACTTAATGGAATCTCTGTTAGGTAAATCTGCTTCTGATTTGAATGAAGAGTGTTCTAAAGAAAGGTCATAGTAAAGTGTATTGAGTAGGCTGCTTCAAGTACACTTCTACGTGGCTTAGTTGTTTTCTTGTAGACATTTCATTCCCCAAACCTCATCAAGCTCAGAGAGCACCAAGGACTCCTCAAAAATAGGATTTTGAGTGTGTTTTTATGTGTGTGTATGAATATGTATTTAGCTAAATAGGACGAAATTTCTCCCAAAATATACCTTTGTGAAAGGATGCAACATAAAACTAACTACATTCTTTAAACACTCTCATCTTAAGTGCTCTACTATTATGTGGAAAATCTTGTGGTGGGTAGCAGTTTACTTTAAATTATCTCACTTGGAAGAACCCTCCTTGACATTTCATGTAAATCCTAGACCCCCATGGCTTAGCCAGGTAGCGCAGTGGTTAAATGCAGCACTGCAGGCTACTTCAGCTGACTGCAGTTCTGCAGTTCGGCGGTTCAAATCTCACCGGCTCAGGGTTGACTCAGCCTTCCATCCTTCCGAGGTGGGTAAAATGAAGACCCGGATTGTTGTTGGGGGCAATATGCTGACTCTGTAAACCGCTTAGAGAGGGCTGAAAGCCCTATGAAGCGGTATATAAGTCTAACTGCTATTGCTATTGCTATTACACTCAGTAATTCTACAACAGGGTTCTCCAAATTTAGCAACTTTGTGGACTTCAACTCCCAGAATTCCCCAGTCAACAGGGCTGGCTGAGGAATTCTGGGACTTAAAGTCCACAAGTCTTAAAGTTGCCAAATTTGGAGACTTCTCTTCTAGAGAAATGAATTGGACTGGAGATTTGGGGAAGCTCAGAATGAAGCAGATTCAGATCCACCCAGGTTTTACCAAAAATATGGAAACTTACTTTGAATCAACTGTTTCCACCTCCGATCCATATTCCTTTTAAGTATCCCATTTCTTTTATAGTGTGTTTTAAACATATTAGTATGTTTTATCGTGATATCTAAAGCTTATGGGGATACTTTCACAAGATAAAACTCTAAAATCACTGTAATTTTTCTTGGGTTATATGCTAATTCTATTACATAATTAAGAAGCTAAATGCTTATCAACATCAATAAATAAGCAATTAAAACAATGTATTGATGTTGCAATTGTCATACCGTCCTGAACCAGAAAGATTCCTGTTCATATGAAAGGCTGTACATAGTAATTATGCATTTCGTATACATAATTACATATACTTAATTCAATCAGGAAAAGAAGAGAGGAGAAATATATAGAGTACTTAAAAGGGTTGATGGATATATTCCAGGGATGTCATTGGATCTGTATGTTGTATCAGAAACAATACTGACAAATGACTTTAGCCTTAAAGATCAGTGGTTTTTATTGTGGTATATACTTTGGCAGGTGTATGAAGTAGTACAAGACAAAGAGGGAAGAAAATACATTGCTGCTCTATTAACAAAACAGGCCCCAAATGTTAACTAATGATAGCTAAGGTTGTCCTCTTCTCAATCCTGTTAATACCTTCGGAAGGGATGACATTAGGACCATCCATAGTCAAGATGATAGTAATGGTCATGTGATTGAAATCCTGCCCCTATGTTTTACCCAGTGGTGAAATTCAAAATTTTGTAGCACCGGTTCTGTGGGCGTGACTTGGTGGGCATGGCAGGAGAAGGTTACTGCAAAATCTCCATTCCCACCCCACTCCAGGGGAAGGATACTGCAAAATCCCCATTCCCTCCCCACTTCTGGGGGAAAGATATTGCAAAATCTCCATTCCCACCTCACTCTGGGGCCAGCCAGAGGTGGTATTTGCCAGTTCTCTGAACTACTCAAAATTTCCACTACTGGTTCTCCAGAACCTGTCAGAACCTGCTGAATTTCACCCCTGGTTTCACTCCAACTCTGTTGCTGAGGGTTGTTGTATTGACGCAATCTTCCCATATTTGCTTTTCATAGCTATATTCCATGTTCAGGTGCCATCCAGACCTGGGTTAACAAAAGATAATTACTGCATTTGAAGGGTAATTGAACTAAATCTTGGCTTATACAACCAGGTTTATGGTACATGCTGAGCTGAGATCACACACCTCAAACCACAAATTTAAATTTGGCCTCACTTTAGATTTCTCTAGCCTGTTGCATGATTGCAACCATGCAATCACAAAAATGGAATATGTCTTTGATTATTTATTTTTTAAATCCAAGAGCTAATGTGTTGAACTAGTCTGTTTGTTTGTTGTTGACATCCAGTATCAACAGTCCAATACCTTTCTGAAGAATGTTGTTTCAAAAGCTTTCTGAGCCTTGGAAGCGAAGGGATCTTCCTAATATTTAATGAGAGGGTGTTCTAGGGAGTGGTATTTGTGTATCAGGTCCAGGAAACCCAACAATTGCCTTCAAAACAGTTTTGTTCTACCGTTTCCCATCTTCTATTCCATTGTCCTTCTTTTAGCCAATGCCACTTGGCTACCACCCGGAGGAGGGCCTTCTCTGTAGCAGCTCCGGCCCTTTGGAATGAACTCCCCGTGGAGATTCGGACCCTCACCTCTCTCCAGGCCTTCCGGAAAGCCGTCAAAACCTGGCTGTGCCGGCAGGCCTGGGGTTGATGAGTTCCCCCCCCCCCTCGACTTGTATGGCTATATGATTCTTGTGTATTTTAATTATGTGTATTGTGTTTATGTCCCCTTTCCCCCTTCTGAGTTGTTCGCCACCCTGAGTCCCTCCCGGAGAAGGGCGGCATACAAATAAACTAAATCTAAAAAATCTAAAATCTAATCTAGTAAAATTTTCACCCAGATTGCATAAGCGCACCAACGTGGCTACCGTCCCTTTTCTACTGTCCCCATTTATTTGTATTCATTTCCTTTGTTCATGTCCATACTTATAGCTACTATTTTGTACATGTTTGACAAACAAACAAATAAATAAAGTAAATAATTCAGCAGGATTCATTCATAGAAGAAACTTGTTTAAATGCAACAATATAAAACATGATGCATGTATACAATGCCCATGCAGCAGAAGCAACCAGAACTCAGAATCAGAGGAACATATTTTAAAGAAGCACCCGAATCTATGAGCACAGAACTTAAATTTAAAACAGATCAGTTAAGCTAAGCCACGCCCAGGCTCCAAGCCCTCTTAAATAGCAACAACAGATACTGTTTCTTAGTCACCAAACAGTTCCCATTGGCTGACTTGTTGTTATGGCTATCCCAGCTCATAATTTCTTATACACTGACATCAGGCTTGAAATCCTTTTACCTTCACCTCTGACTCAGAACCGGGAGCGCTCACAGGCAGCGCTTCTGTGCATGCGCAGAGCATCCATGAGGATCTCTGGGCAAGTGGGTGGAGCCTCCTGCCGCTGCCACTACTAGTTTGCCCGAACTGAGGTGAACCGGCAGAATATCACCTCTGACTGACATGTACAATGTACGAAATAAACAACCGTATTTTTCGGAGTATAATGTGCACCTTTTTTTCCTCAAAAAAGAGGCTGAAAATCTGGGTGCATCTTATAGACTGAATACAGCATTTTTTGCCCCCCAAAACCCCACCGCTTTCACCAAAATGGTTGTGCATAACTAGTAGGAGGCTTTCAGAGAGCTCCGGGGGGGGGGGGCTGGGCAGGGCAGAAATGAGCAAAAAATGGGCTGTTCCCCCTCCCAGGAGTACTCTACAAGCCTCCTAAGGGCTATTAATGCCCCTTTTGGGGGAGAAAATGGGCCGATTTTCACGAAAAACGGGCTGTTTTTGGGAGGTTTGCAGAGTGCAAAAACTTATTTAAAAAATTTACCTCTTCAAAACCTTGGTACGTCTTATACTCCGGTGCGTCTTATACTCCAAAAACTATGGTATATCTGTAAACTGAATTTTTCTGCTTTTTCTTTTTCCCTTGAGGAACACTCACTGATGCAGGCAAACTATTACATTTTTATAATAGTCCCGCCAACAACATATGCCTGAGGCAAACGGTAAAAAATAACCTGCTTCTCCTGTTTGTGGTACAGTACCGTCAGTTAGCACATTTGCTATAGCAACCGGTGTGTTTCTTCAGGAAGCGGTCAATCTGCCAATAAAATCTAACCTGTAATAACTCTGAGTGTATCCAATTTTCATCTCTTGGAAGAACCTACAAATAGTGTAGAACCTCAGCTTTACAGCAGATTTGCACAATTTGCAATTCATCAGACCCATTTAGTCTTGGCTTGTATCCCAGCTGAAGCTTGCTAACATCTCTGCCTTACACTCCTCATTTTCATTACATCAGAAGAACACCAAAAAGAAGGAGGAGAAGGAGAAGGAGGAGGAGGAGGAGAAGGAGAAGGAGAAGAAGGAGGAGGAGGAGGAGGAGGAGGAGGAGGAGGAGGAGGAGGAAGAAGAAGAAGAAGAAGAAGAAGAAGAAGAAGAAGAAGAAGAAGAAGAAGAAGAAGAAGAAGAAGAAGAAGAAGAAGAGCTCTTTATTTCATTTGTAGTGGGCTTCTCTATACTGTTGATGCTCTACGGTCAGAATCAAGTTGGGAATACTGAATAAATATAAATCTGTTCTCCCTATTCCTCCAACAAGCTTCGCAGGTTCATGACGTTTGTGAAATACTCCAGAATTTTGGCAATCTCATCCTTGAGAAATGCAAGAAAGCTAAAATTGCATGAGATGCTACTTAGGTTGCCGCGTGCTAGGCAGTGGTCGGTTCCGGATTCTGTTGTAACTGGTACGGTGCAACAGGGCTGGGCGTCCACCATATGCACGCATGCAGCATACACCCAGCAAGCACGCAGCACACAGGCAGCAAGCACATGCCTATTTACCACGTGCGATGGCTCTGTGACGCTCCAGCTGCTCAGCGGAGCATCGCACAGGCGCTGTATGCTCCATGTGCGTGCGCATAAACCCCAATCGCCTCAAATACAGGTAAGGAGGGCGAGTGGGCCCTCTGCTCCCAGCAGCAGCCATTATGCCCGTACCAGGGCACACCAATTGTATTCCACCATTGGTGCTAGGACAGTGATGGCAAACCTTTTCTGCACCGAGTGCCCAAACTGGAACAAGCATGTGCGCATGTGCTGGAGCACCGGAAATCCAAAGACCAGCTGGTCTTTAGGTTTCTGGCATGCACATGCGCGCCGGCCATCTAGTCTTCACGCATGCTGGTGCACTGGAAACCCCAAGACCCAAAGACCAGCTGCCATCCGGTCTTTGAGTTTCTGGCATGCGCATGCATGCTGGCCACCAAGTCTTCATGCACATGTGTACTGGCCAGCTGGTCTGTGGGTTTCTGGAGCTCCAGCACGCACAAAGACCAACCGGCGAGTGAGCATGCTAGAAACCCAAACCCAAATGGCAGCTGGTCTTTGGGTCTTCGGGATTCTGACATTCCAGATGGCCAGCGCATGCAGGAAAGCAGAAGAGCAGCTGGAGACAGTGTGCGTGCCTACAGAGGGGGCTCTGTGTGCCACTTCATAAGTTTGCCATAACGATGCTAGGGGATGGGGGGTACTGAAATATATGAAGAATGGCTGTAGGAATGGGGTTTGTCTAGTTTAATGAATAGAAGAACTATGGGTGACATGATAGGAGAGTTCTAATATCTAAGAGGTTGCCATAAACATTGGGTATGTCTAGTTTAATGAAAAGAAGGACTAGGGGAGACATGATAGCAGTGTTCCAATATCTCAGGGGTTGCCACAAAGAAGAGGGAGTCAAGCTATTCTCCAAGGCACCTGAGGGTAAAACAAGAAGCAATGGGTGGAGACTAATCAAGGAGAGAAGCAACCTAAAACTAAGGAGAAATTTCCTGACTGTGAGAACAATTAATCAGTGGAACAACTTGACTCCAGAAGTTGTGACTGCTCCAACACTGGAAGTCTTTAAGAAGAAGTTGGATAACCATTTGTCTGAAGTGGTGTAGGGTTTCCTGCCTAAGCAGGGGGTTGGAGTAGAAGTTCTCCAAGGTCCCTTCCAACTCTGTTATTCTATTCTATTCTTCTCTTCGTCAAACCAAACCAGAAGCTTTGCATCACTTCTAAATTTCATAGGGATGGAAATGTTTTATGGAGATAATTCAATCATCAGAGTTAAAATTGCAAAATGTAAACAATAAAATTTATAATAAATAAATAAAACTAAGGAGAAACTTCCTGACTGTAAGAACAATTAAACAGTGGAACAAAACTTGACTCCAGAAATTGTGGGTGCCCCAACACTGGAAGTTTTTAATAAGAGACTGGACAGCCACTTGTCTGAAACGGTATCCTGCTTAAACAAGGGGTTGAAGTAGAAGACCTCCAACTCTGTAATTCTGTTCGATTATTGACCTGGCATGAGATTTGGCAGCCTCCTAAGAGGTTAGCATTTTTAATCTCTTTTGATTTAATGTCTTGGATCCAGATGCTATGTCACAAAGGTCCTGGTGATGGCAGGCACTGTCTTGTCGACTATTTTGTCAGGGGACTCCATTATGAAATGTGTGGTGTGCCAGGGCAAATCAGCCTGGATTCCATTTGGATTAGAGATTTGACATTTGAGAAAAAGTTTCTGTTTGAATTGGCAGTCTGAAGGCTAATTAATTCAGTCTGCACCAATCTAAGAACTTATTTTGGGTGGGAAATGCCAATGGTTATAATAGTGAAGCGTCAAAAGCCTTCCAGGTAACTGCTTTGCAATTTCATCAGTAAGGATGAAAATAGGAAGAATGTTAGACGCCGTGGCACGACAAAACCGCGGTCCACTAAAGCGCGCCCGATTAAAGCGCGTACCTGAGGTAAGGGTTAGGGTTAGGGTTAGGTTAAGGGTTAGGGTTAGGTTTAGGGTTACGTTAAGCGTTAGGGTTAGGTTTAGGGTTAGGTTAAGGGTTAGGCTTAGGGTTAGGTTTAGGGTTAGGTTTGTGGGGGTTAGGTTTAGATTTACGCGTTAATTTTAAGTTTACCGCTCACAGTGTGCTGTTTTCGTCGCGCTGTGATGACGTCACGTACGCGCTTTTGTCGAGCGCGCTTTAGTCTACCGTGGTTTTGTGGTGGAACCATTAGACGCTTCAGAGATATTAAGCCTGCCAAGCTTCAGTTAGATATCTTCAAAGGTTTCAGTGTAATAAGTGCGTTAACTCATCCTGCCTTTCTTTAAGGAACAAAAGGCATGGGTATATTCTAGCCAATGAAGACAGTCAAAACGAAAACATTATTCCTACTCCAGAATAGAAGGCATATGGAGGTGTAGCCGCAATTCATAGCTAGTAGGACCAAGGGTGGCTCAGTGGCTAAGACACTAAGCTTGTCGATCAGAAAGGTCAGCAGTTCGGCGGTTCAAATCCCTAGCACCGCGTAATGGAATGAGCTCCCGTTGCTTGTCCCAGCTTCTGCCAAACTAGCAGTTTGAAAACACATAAAAAATGCAAGTAGAAAAACAGGGACCACTTTTGGTGGGAAGGTAATAGCATTCCGTGAGCCTTCAGCATTTAGTCATGCCGGCACATGACATCTTCGGACAGTGCTGGCTCTTCGACTTTGAAATGAAGATGAGCACCACCCCCTAGAGTCAGGAACAACTAGCATATATGTGCGAGGGGAACCTTTACCTAGGGCCAAGTAGAGGTAGTAAGTTAAGAAATTCAGTTGGAATGGCTTTGAAATAGTGATTTATCTGTATATCTCTTCCCCAGCATTAAAGAATATCAACTGGATTTCTTTTTTCCATTAAAGTTAACTTGCTTTTTTCCCCCCCTTAAAGCAAAAACCTAATTAACAACTGCAAAACCACTTTAGAAAGCAGTCTGGCACGGGGAGACATTTGGGATCTGTCTGATCCATTTCTATTTAATGCAATGCATTTTGCAAACAGGGCTTCGATCTATTTAGTAAGGACTGTCCAGCGGTCGCAAAGCCCATTAAAGGCAGTTTCATAAGTGCCGTCTCTGACCGCAGAAAAGTTAAGTGCCCTTTCCAAGAGCATTAAAAAAATCCTTGCCATGCACCTTCTTGTTGAAAAATAACAACAACAACAACAGGAGGTTCACTTGATGAGGAAGGAAAAAGCTACAGGTTAACTTTGTGCAACACTGCAGGAAATTTGATTGGTTGGTATTGTACATTTTTGGCAACTTGTTTTTTCTGGATGTCCTATTTCCTTTTGTAAGAAGGCAGGCTGCCTGAAAAATGGCCAGCATCTGGATTGCTGTTGCCCTGTTCATTTAAGCAACCTGCGGCTCTGGAGCCATATGTGGCTCTTTCATTCTTCTGCTGTGGCTCCCTGTCGCCGATCAGTATCACAATATTGAAAGGAGCTTCCTGTTGGGGGTGGAAGTGGAAACAGGACGGCCCAAGGGAAATAGGAAATGAAGCTGTTGTTCATCAGTAGGATTCGCAATAGGAGTAGTAGTAGTAGTGGAGTAGTGAAGCCATAATGAGCTAAGTAAGTGCTAACCTTTGAATGATTTGGTGTCTGTTGCTTGTTTGGTTGTTTGGCTCCTTTGGGGTTTGGGAGCCCATTGACTTGGGTATACTTAAAATAACTTTCTGTAGCATGAACATTTTCTGTAGTACTCCAATTTTTTAATCACGTTTTATCCAAATGATTCTGTTGCCATAGCAGCAGAAGAAAAAGAAATCCCCCTATTGGGAGGATCCTTCACTCACTTAATCTTTAGGGAAGAATGATGATCATTAAGTAATGTGGTGCAGTGGTTTTGGTACTAGACTAGGAGCACATAGGACAGAGACCTATGGTATGTACTGTACATCCTCAGCCATAGAAATTCCCTAGAGGTCTCTGGACCAGTCACTGCCTCTCTCAGCCTCACTAATTAGTTACTGTGGAAGCAAAAAGTGAGAGATAACTTACTGGAGAAGAGCCTAATGCGGGGAGAGATTGAGGGCAAAAGAAGAAGGGGACTACAGAGAATGAGGTGGCTAGATGGAGTCACCAAAGCAGTTGGTATGAGCTTAAATGAACTGCAGAGGATGGTAAAGGATAGGAAGGCATGGAGGAACATTGTCCATGGGGTCGTGATGGGCCAGACACAATTTCTCAACTAACAACAACAGCACATTTTTAAAGGTAGCAGTTCGGCTCCTATGAGTTGTTCTGAGGTGCAGAACAACTACAATCTCCAAATTTCCAAAGTGGTTTGCATAGTTCTTAAAGACAAAGAACCATTTGGCGATCAAATCACTCAGAAAGAGATAATAATTGCAAAAGGCAGTTTTGGTTGAACAGCTTACATCCTATGAAGATACCTTTAACAACCATCAAACCACATCTGTCTATACCAGGAAATGACTCAATAGGTGGATAAAAATGTCAAATCCAGTCTAGTTGACAATATGACCAACCACAATAATAAGTCTGGTTGGTTATGTGACCATGATAATAAATCTGGTTGACTGTGTGACCAACCACAATAATAAGTCTGGTTGACTAGGTGACCAATCATAATAATGCCTGGTTGACTATGTGTCCAACCACAATAATAAGCCTGGTTGATTATGTGTCCAACCACAATAATAAGCCTGGTTGACTATGTGTCCAACCACAATAATAAGCCTGGTTGACTATGTGACCAATCACAATAATAAGCCTGGTTGACTATGTGACCAATCACAATAATAAGCCTGGTTGATTATGTGTCCAACCACAATAATAAGCCTGGTTGACTATGTGTCCAACCACAATAATAAGCCTGGTTGACTATGTGTCCAACCACAATAATAAGCCTGGTTGACTAGGTGACCAATCACAATAATGCCTGGTTGACTATGTGTCCAACCACAATAATAAGCCTGGTTTATTATGTGTCCAACCACAATAATAAGCCTGGTTGACTATGTGACCAATCACAATAATAAGCCTGGTTGACTATGTGACCAATCACAATAATAAGCCTGGTTGACTATGTGACCAATCACAATAATAAGTCTGGTTGACTATGTGACCAATCACAATAATAAGCCTGGTTGATTATGTGTCCAACCATGATAATAAGTCTGGTTGACTATGTGTCCAACCACAATAATAAGCCTGGTTGACTATGTGACCAATCACAATAATAAGCCTGGTTGATTATGTATCCAACCATAATAATAAGTATGGTAGACTATGTGACCAATCACAATAATAAGTCTGGATGTTACAGTACCTGGAGACAGCAGACTAGAAGAGAAAGAACTGAAGAAAATCACAGATATAAAAACCTGTAGAATGCCTGTTGCAAATTTTAATGATGGTACTAATAGTAATTGGCATATTGGATTCAATTCTAAAACATCTGGAAAACCACTTGAACATGTCAGCATTAATGTCTATGGATATTCTCAGTCATCCAGGTCATGGTTGTCCCAAAGGTGCTTTTTTTCCAAGAGGCAACTGGACTTTTTGTTTTTTCTTTGAAGACATTTCACTTCTCATCCAAGAAGCTTCTTCAGCTCTGACTGGATGGTGGGGAATGGAAGGATTAGTACCAGAGGTGGGTTGCTGCCGGTTCAGTCCAAATCAGCCAAACCAGTAGTAGCGGTGGTGGGAGGCTCCGCCCACCCGCCCAGACCATGTGCGCCTGAGCCAGTAGTAAAATAATTGGCAACCCACCTCTGATTAACACCCAGACAGAAATTGAGCAACATGGTATATTCAGTACAATGTTGTGAGTCATGTGCAGGTCTGTACATTGGGGAAATAATAGCAATAGCAGTAGACTTATATACCGCTTCATAGGCCTTTCAGGCCTCTCTAAGCGGTTTACAGAGAGTCAGCATATTGCCCCCAACAATCTGGGTCCTCATTTTACCCACCTCGGAAGGATGGAAGGCTGAGTCAACCCTGAGCCGGTGAGATTTGAACCGCTGACCTGCTGATCTAGCAGTAGCCTGCAGTGCTGCATTTAACCACTGCGCCACCTTGGCTCTTCAATAAAATAAAACAACCACTTCATAAACCCATGGCATAACATAGAAGAACAAACACACCAGAACTAGATTCAGCAGTTCATTTGCATTTATAAGATACAGGCCACTCTTTCAAAGACAACAAAGTGCATATTTTGGACAGAGAGGATCTCTTGTTTGAAAGAGGGGGTTAAAGAGGCCATCTATGTCAAATTGAAGAGCCCTCTCTCAACAGAGGGGGAGGGATACAAAATCATCTATCTCAAATCTATGGCACAATCCTTTCAACAGTTCCAAGAAGGCTCCACACCAATTTGCACTACTGAGGTGACCCTGAGGACAGAGATAAACCACCAGGTGACCTTAACAACCCAGTAAAAGAATGTCCAAATATCCAACTGTCTGCAAGGAGTATAAATCCTTCCATTCCCCACTATCAGTCACAGCTGAAGAAGCTTCTTGGATGAGAAGTGAAATGTCTTCAAAGAAAAAAAAAACCAGAAAGTCCAGTTGCCTCTTTAAAAAAACACCTTTGGGTTATGTTAGCATTAACAAAATCATCATCAGTGAATTTCAAAAGGCAGCTTTACTTGGCATGGTTTCTATCCTGAGATTTTTTTTATTTTTTATTTTTGTAGCTGCCCCTTGCCTTATGTAAGAGGAAATCTGATGAAGATCTTAAATCTTACCCAAGTTTAAATGAAGAGTGTCATCACCCACATTTTGTAGATAATATATTATGGATGCATGCCCACCTAAAGATTTATTGTTATGGGAAGTTGAAAGATAGCTCAGATTTGACATAACCCATTGTCCCCCATTGATGAATAAGAGGAAATAAATCAAATATTGCTCTCTTTCCTTGTCAATAGAACAGATGAAATGCTATTGGAATAGAATTTTATGATTGATCAGAAAGTCATAGTCTAAATTGACTAAACCGTATTTCATAATATACATTATATTGCCAAAAGTATTCGCTCACCCATCCAAATAATCAGAATCAGGTGTTCCAATCACTTCCATGGCCCCAGGTGTATAAAATCAAGTACCAAGGCATGCAGACTGTTTTTACAAACATTTGTGAAAGAATGGGTCGCTCTCAGGAGCTCAGTGAATCTCAGCATGGAACTGTGATAAGATGCCACCTGTGCAACAAATCCAGTCGTGAAATTTCCTCGCTCCTAAATATTCCACAGTCAACTGTCAGCTGTATTATAAAAATGTAGAAGTGTTTGGGAACGACAGCAACTCAGCCATGAAGTGGTAGGCCACGTAAACTCGTCCCATATCAGTGTGTGACCTCACAAATGGGCTTCTGGAAGAATGGTCAAAAATTCCCATAAACACACACCTGAACCTTGTGGACAGCCTTCCCAGAAAAGTTGAAGCTGTTATAGCTGCAAAGGGTGGACCGATTTGAACCTTATGGATTAGGAATAGTATGTCACTTACAGTAAGTTCATATGCGAGTAAAGGCAGGTGAGCGAATACTTTTGGCAATATAGTGGGACCAAATAGACTCAGAAAGAAGAGGATATACAAACTTTGAGAGGGTAAATGAGGAATCTTCCCCCAAGGTGTTATGAGGGTCAACATCTACAGTATTAAAAACAGTGACTTGGGGGTGCCACTTCATATAGTTGTAGAACAGTGGGTGCGGGGGGGTTATAAAACCCATCTCTTTTAAATTGCGTTCTTTTTTTAAAAAAAAAATAGCCAACCCATAAAATATTTTCCTTTTACCATTTTAGTGATTGATGTAGCCGTTGATTATGCATCATCAAGTTGATGTTGACTCTTAGTGACTACATAAACACACATTATCCAAGACAATTTGTTCCTTCAGATTTTCTAAGGTACACTCATCCCCGCTAAATTGAGTCCATTGATTGCTGCTTGTCATGGTCTTCTTTCTTCCACTTTCCCCAGCATTGTGAACTTTTCAAAGATGCCAAGTGTTTGGATAAAAGGACCAAAATGTGAGCATTTCAGTCTGATCGTTTGTGCTTGGAGTAAGGACTTCAAATTGATTTGTCCTACAGTATGATTCACTTGTTTGCTTTCTTAGCTATCCTAGTTATTCTCAAGAATTTCTCCAACATCAAATTCGAAGTGTCAATACTTTTTCTAGGCTGCTTTTTTCAAAATCCATGATTGTAGCATAGTTATCTAGATTTACAGGTTAAAAAAATACAGGATTCTGTATCTAACCCCCCCCCCCCAAAAAAAAAACCTCTTGGCTGAGTTCACCAAAAATGCTGGAATAACCAGAAGGGTCGAGCTGCAAGAATCCCCTAATATATCTGAAAGAGACTGTCAGGGTTCTCAAGAGTTGTTACCAGTTTGCAATATTTAATGACTCATATTAATCATATTAATTATTTTAGTGTTCTTAGCCCTTTAAATAGGCCATGTTAGGAAACAGACTTCTCAGAGGTTTCATCAATGTGATTCCATTTCTTTGGAAACCTGTCCAAATTTCTGTCACATTTTATATTAAGCAAAATTACTGTAAAAGAGGAAATTTTAAAATTTCTTTCTCATGCCTCCTTCAGCCTCTGGATTTATGTAATCTCCTTGTGAAGTCCATCCTTCCAGGCTCACTCATTTCATCCCCAAGGTCAGCTCTAAATTCTTTCATAAGCGTTAAGTAAGTATAAATCATTTCATAAATGAAATGTAATTCTTGTTCTGATTCCATACATTGCTTTTTGGGACAATAAAGTTTTCCTTATGCCATGCCAAGATAAAGTGTGAGCCTCAGCCTAATCCATAATTAGGAGGGGTTTTTTTTTGCATGTGGGTAAGCACAATGAAGGAATCCCCTCAGGCCATTTTTGTCTGCAGCATTCGAAAATACCAAATCAGACATTAAAAATAGTGATGGTTCCAGTTCTGTTCCACTAATTTTTAACTACTCCCATTTTACTTCACAGCATGACAGAAAAAAAGCATCCACAAAGGTTGTTAATGACGACACAACGGCAAATGCGACCAGACGATGAAAGCTCCACCCGTTAAAAAGAGGCAGGGCTTCAATGGCCTAACAGCACCTGCCATTTTGATTATTGATCACTCCTACCAAAGACCCTTCCCAGATCTTACATTAAATGTACAGTAAATAATATCCCTGAGGCGAGTCCCTTTTCTTTATGAGGTTCATGGGACTTGTGTGAGGTGCCAGATATTCTCTTATGGTTATGAAACAAGCTTCCTCGAGTCTCCAATACCATCCTTCTTTCTCAGAAAATTGGTAAAACCTACTATTTCATGTGGCGTTCCGCTTCGCTGAAGGTTGTCATCTGTGTATCTGCTTGTGTAGTTTTTTTTTTACATTGTACCGGTATCTTTTAATATTATGTATATTTTGTTGTTCTACACAATGGTACATTGCTAAAGGGGATGCAGTGGCTCAGTGGCTAAGACACTGAGCTTGTCGGTCAGAAGGTCGGCAGTTTGGTGGTTCGAATCCCTAGTGCTGCGTAACAGAGGGAGTTCCTGTTACCTGTCCTAGATTTTGCCAACCTAGCAGTTCAAAAGCATGCAAAAATGCAAGTAGAAAAATAGGAACCAGCTTTGGTGGGAAGGTAACAGCGTTCCGTGCACCTTTGGCATTTAGTCATGCTGGCCACATGACCACGGAGACATCTTTGGATAGCGCTGGCTCTTCGGCTTTGTAACGGAGATGAGCACTGCTCCATGGAGTCAGAAAAAAATAGCACATATGTGTGAGGGGAACCTTTACCTTTACAGTGCTAAGATTTGTGCGATTGGAGCAGTTAAGAAAAACGGCAAATAAATAAAGGTATGAAATCATGCTTGAATCAATTCTTTCATCACCCCTCACAAAATGAATCTTTTGAGATTGAACTTGACGTGTATGATTTATTATATAAATCACAGTAATGTATCAAAGAGCATTGGATTAAATCTGGAAAAATGGGATTCAAATCCCCATTGAACTGTGAAAGTCAGTTCCACCTTGGGTTAATCTGTTTATTTCTCTCCTAACCTACATTATTTGGTTATTATGATGGTAAAAGAGATGATCATGTTGTCTCATTGTAGAGAAAAGGAAAATAGGAATTCCACTGGGAAAAGAGATTGCAGTGCATTTAAAGCTAACAAAACTAAATTAGATTATTCCCCCACCCCACCCCACCCCAATATTTTCTGCTGGATGTATTTTTAAATACACATACTAGCATTCCATTTGACAAAAATAGAACTTTGAATTTACGTTGCCAAGAATTGTGTTGTTGTTTTTTGTTGTTGTTGTTGTTTTTTACTTTATTGATCTGAACGCCAATAGGAAAAAAAAATTTAAAAACCAAGTTCCAATAGCAACTTATGTAGTTACCGAAGTAAGCTAATAGAGGAAAATTGGCCTATTGTGATATGCAAAGAGAATAGCTTTTCCCCACATTGAATAATAAATAACTTTGGTATCTTCCTTTTTGTATATGATAATGTTTCCATTAAGCAGTTTCCTAGAGTTTTTCATTTCAGAGATATCGTGACGATGCTTCTGGTTTGTGTTGCTGCAGCCATCACAAATTGATCAGTTATCTTAGTTTAAGGAGATGTAGACCTAACAAATGTAATGAAAGATGGGAGCCATTTATATTGAATATGCAGCCTTGAAAAAAGGTAGTTGTACAATGTATTAGAAATATAGGCATAGCTGAATAAGATTTGCCTTAGGCAAGTATATATAGAATTGTAATATATAGAGAGAATATCTACAGTATATCCATTGCTATTATCCCCTATTATAAATCCAATATAGAAAAATTATCCAGGTCACTCTTGGTTTTAAATATTAAGAAGTGTTTATTCATTTATTTATTGACCACTTCAATCCTAAAATATTGTAGATTGGGGTATTGGATCCCTGGTCTGTGGCCTGTTGCAGGACTGCAGCCCATTCAGAACTGGGCTACCTGAACCGGGAGGAACTCGCAACAGTCACTCACGCCCTTGTCACCTCAAGACTGGACTACTGCAATGTGCTCTACATGGGGCAGCCCCTGAAGAGCATTCAGAGACTTCAGCTTGTCCAGAATGCAGCCGTGCGAGCGATTGTGGGTGCACCCCGGTACACCCACGTTACACCTATCTTCCGTGAGCTGACTGGCTGCCTATTGGCCTCCGGATACGCTTCAAGGTGCTAGTCGTCACTTATAAAGCCCTTCATGGTATTGGACCTGGGTACTTGAGAGACCGCCTGCTGCTGATTACCTCCAACAGACCTATTAGATCCCACAGACTAGGCCTCCTCCGAATCCCATCTACCGGCCAATGCCGATTGTCTACCACCCAGAGGAGGGCCTTCTCTGTGGCTGCTCCGGCCCTCTGGAATGAGCTCCCTGTGGAGATTCGGACCCTCACCACCTTTCAGGCCTTCCGCAAAGCCCTTAAAACCTGGCTGTTCCAACAGGCCTGGCGCTGACGAGTTTCCGTCCCCGCTCGAACTGTGTGGCTGTTGATTGTTTTTAAATTCTTTTTGTAGTTGCTTGTTTGTTGTTTTTCCTCTTGTCTGTATTTCCTCCCTTTGATTTGTCAGCCGCCCTGAGTCCTTCTGGGAATAGGGCAGCATATAAGTGCAATCAAATCAAATCAAATCAAGTGTCCTAGGCTGCCAAACCATTACTGGTTTGGCTGAACTGGTCCAAACCGGTAGGGACCCACCACTAAGTTATAATGTATTGAAAAGACTCCTCTGAATTCACATAATGTCCAGACAGAACTGCAGGCAGTGGTGAGATTCAAATAATTTAACAACTGGTTCTCTGCAGAGGTGGTATTCAGCAGATTCTGACTAGTTTTGGAGAACTGTTAGCGGAAATTTTGAGTAGTTCAGAGAACTGGTAAATACTACCTCTGACTGGCCCCACCCCCATCTATTCTCTGCCTCCTGAGTCCCAGCTGATCGGGAGGAAATGGGGATTTTGCAGTAACCTTCCCCTGCCATGCCCACCAATATTCCCTCTAATTTTTTTTCAGTGTGAGCGGAAAAGTATAGTGTTTGAGCTGCACAGTTTCATGCCTGAGCACCTAAGAGAGCAACAGTTTGAACTGCTGTCACGTCTGCTGGACATTTGCGCAACATTCCAAGCGTCAAGCGCAAATTGCGAGCGCGGTTTCAGCCTGATGAATGCCAGGCATGAAAATGTGCCACTCAAACACTATACTTTTCCGCTCACACTGGGAAAAAAAGGCTCTCTACTCAGCTTTTACATTGTTAGACTGGCTAGAGAGAGACATGGCACCAACAGCCGGGGTCCTGGCATTTTGCAGGCAACCTGTCCTCTCACATTCCTTTGGAATGCAACCCATCACATTTGAATTAGATTTTGCCAATTATCCTATTAAAAGATAATCCTATTATTCTAAAATATGACTAACTCAATATTAAAAACTGTAAATATTTAATGCTGATAAATAATAGCAGTAATTGTTTTTTAGTATGATTAAAATCAGTATTGATATATCAATATAATATCTATCAAAATTGACAATAAACACTAAAATAACAATACAAATATATAATTTGGAATATAACTGTAATAAATATAATATATAAATGCAACATAAATGTAATAAAATAATTTATCATGAAGCTCTCCCCCTTTAAAGTAGTAAGATCAATTAAATAGTCTAGCAAGTTTGGACTATATCCTATGTTATGTTACTTAAGAATATATATACCTCAGAATCAAATACAACATCCACATCATTTCCAACTGAGTCAATAAAATCATATGCCATGCCAAAACTATTTTAAATAAAGATATGAAATTAATCAAGTATTGCATTTATTTTTCAAAATGAATGTACAATTTTTTTTATTATTTAAGTTTTGTACCCCATCTTTTCATCTTCAAGGTATTCAAAGCAGCTAACAGATTTTTTTAAAATTGAAATCTACTTAAAAACTGGTGTTAATCTAATTCAAAAAGCCTGGCTAAAAAGGGAATTATCCTTTTCTAAAACCGAAAAAGAAAGAAGAACTGCCGCTGGATTGTATTCCGTAGTATTTAATCAATGCATAGCTTTCAAATGTAATCCAAATTATATATCTAAACAACATTAGAAATCATTTAAATATCAGAAGATTCGAGCATTGTTTTTTCTGTTCTCTTGGCAGAAAGGATGTGTACTGGCATTTTATGGAATTTAAAATGATTAAGTCCATGACACAAATTGCAGAATAGGAAATCCAGGCCAGAATGCATTTAACTCATTGTATCACCAGGGACCAGAATTTAGCAGGCCCAGGGAAAAAAAAGTAGGTAAAGCCACTTTATAGCTAAATTTGATACCATTAAAAATTAAATAGGATTAAAATCTGTGGTTTATAATTTACCCAGTTGTGCCATGTAGTCCACCCCACTCCTTTCGCCGGCGTGAGCCCACTGCAGCAATGGGGCATGTAAGAGGGAGGGGAAAAACAAGAGGAGATATGGCCACAGCTAAGCACGCAGCAAACTCGACGTCTAAGTGGGTGAGTCCACAGCATTCGCGCCCGCACGTCCGAGACAGGGCATAAAAAGGGAAGAAAAGGCAGGGAGGAGATGACTGGAGCCAGCTTTGTTTGGGGCGCCGGCTTGCACGCAAGCACGTCCCCCAGCGCAGGGTGGGGAAAGGCTTTGTTGAAAGATCTGAAGCGCTGCAGTCCGTGTCCAGCAAACGACTCCGCGCGGCAGTGGGAAACTGCTGCACAATGTTTACTTGCCATGTGCACAGCTGCGCAGCTGTGCGGCCGCGCGGCCGCACACCTTAGAGGCAACAGTGATGCCCACCAAGCCACGCTCACAGAACCGGTAGTAAAAAATGTTGAATCCCATCACTGGTTCTCTGCTCTAATGATTTCTTCCAACAACCAGTTCACCAAGCTGTTCAGAAAGTTAACAACCAGTTCTCCTGAAGTGGTGCGAACCGGCTGAATCCCACCACTGACTGCAGGTCCCTTTTGAAATAAAGAACATTTGCCAGATTCTTCAGCCTTCAAAGGCCTTCTGAAATTAGCTTTCAGCAAGCCATAATCGAAGCCCCATGGCTCAGGGAAACAAGCAGTAGTGGGATGCAAATAATTTAACAATCGGTTCTCTGCCCTAATGACCAGCAGGGTAGGTGGGACTTGGTGGTCATGTTAGGAGCTGAGATGGCGCAGTGGTTAGGGTGCAGTACTGCAGGCCACTTCAGTTGACTGTTATCTGCAGTTCAGCGGTTCTAATCTCACTGGCTCAAGGTTGACTCAGCCTTCCATCCTTCCGAGGTGCGTGAAATGAGGACCCAGACTGTGGGGGCGATATGCTGACTCTGTAAACCGCTTAGAGAGGGCTGAAAGCCCTATGAAGCGGTATATAAGTCTAACTGCTATTGCTATTGTTACTGGGTAGGCATGGCCAACTCAACATCATTCATGTTGATGGGCGCTTTACCTTAGCTGTTACAATGTAATAAGGGTTAACCAGAGAGGCAGTTTCTGTAAGCAGGGCAATAAAGATTAGGCTAGAAAGAACACCAGAATGTTTCCTTCCTGCCTTCCTTACAGGATTAGTCCTGTAAAATGGAAAAAAAACAAAATGAGATTTCTTCCAACAACCGGTTCTCCGAACTGCTTAGAAAGTTAACAACCAGTTCTCCCGAATAGGTGTGAACTGGCTGAATCCCACCACCGGAGACAAGTATTTTCTGAAGGAAAAGACCAGCCATCCTCCCCTCAGACATTGTGATAGAAGGGTTTTCAGCAGGCACTTTCTGAATCCAAGAAAGGCATTATTTATAGTTGTGTTGTATATAGGCCCTTGAGTTACAATCGGGAACATTCTTTTGCTTTCTGTTGGGATTTTTTTCAATCCTTTCCAGCCTACAATCCTGGATTGCAGACAACCCATGGCACTTAGTGGTTTATCATCCAAGCACGAATGAGCTCCAACTCTGTGTAGCTTCAGAATCCAGATAATGTTGGTTGGCTGTTGTCACCTGTGTTCCTTTGTTAAAAAATTTTTAAAAAAGAAATGCATAGAAAGCTTTCCCACCTCTACATTAGGACAGGAGTAGAAAGCAGAACATAGCCAAGTATCCTACTAATTGGCATCTCTGGGGCTCAAAGTGGGCAGATAAGTGAGGATGCATCACCTAAGTAGATGAGAACATTTTCTCAATTTATTTTTAATTGTTAGATGGCATTTCGGTGAATATCTATCCATCCAGATTTACAATTCTCTGAAAAAAACAACAGGCTGCCATTATTAGCAGCCTGGGGGCTCTAAAGGGGCTTCGGGCTGCCAGTTGCATGTTCTCCATCCCAGGGCAGAGAATCAATAGAAGTGTTGGATTTGGAATTCTGAGAATTGAAGTCCATTCATCTTAAACTTGCCAAGCTTGGGGGGAAAAAAACCCACACTGTTTTAAGGGATCAAAAAATGTTGCTTCGGTTTTCTTTTTCACCTGCCAATTTTTTCCCCTCTACCTAGAGAGGATGCGGAGTTTACATTGGCAGCTAGCAAATAAGCGCTACCACCATTTAAATTTTATGTCCAGGGTTCTCCGTTTGCTTTTCCACAACCATCAATTTTTTTAAAATAT
The DNA here is from genome assembly GCF_051295495.1 of Thamnophis sirtalis. Lineage (NCBI taxonomy): Eukaryota > Metazoa > Chordata > Lepidosauria > Squamata > Natricidae > Thamnophis > Thamnophis sirtalis. The sequence continues at coordinate 13,519,055 of NW_028261388.1, forward strand.
ATTTTTTATTTTCAAAACAAACATACAAATCCTCCTTCTTTACATACTGTAGAAAGTGTATCAGTTGGTTACAAAAGGCTTTTGTGCATCTCTTCCACTGTCATCAAATATAATTTATATTAATACTAATATCTTAACTCGGATATTTATTATATTACCATCCACTTTTATTTGACTATGATTATTTAAACATCCTTCATCATAAAATATACCAAATTTAATACATAACCACATACTGGCATTTCATTTACTTATTTATAAAATCCTCCATTAACATTAAATCCTCATATCCTATTCTAGCTAAACATCTATAATATTTAATACCAAACTTTTCTAATCCTCCTTTCCAAATCCCTGTTTACCATTTACATCCAATTCCCTTATATTATACTCATAGCATGTATATAATTTATTAGCATTATCCTTTCTTTATTTAACTATATCCTATATCATAACATTCTCCCCCCCTAATAGTTAAAACTTAGCTGCGTCTAATTTTGTTCTTTTTTATTGTTATTGTTATTAGTAACCTTTACATATAGTCCTTTACATATAGTTACGGGTAACATTCAATATTCATATCCAATAATTACTTATCATAACATTAAACATTGTATACATTACTATCATTATCAATTTTTATTTAACTATACCTATTGTCACTAAATTTAACTAAGTTTAGCTAGTTTTAAATTATACTCTTCCATCTATCAACCTGTATCTCTCCAATAGCAAAACAATCTAATGCCATCATTTTTGAGGAGATTGTAATAAATAGCACTACTAAGTGCTCTGTTTTTGGAAAATGTGTCTTGTCAAACGTTTTCTGCACATCCTGGTACAAAACCAGTGCTCTGGGGACATCTCCTCGCAGACAGCTCTTCCCCAGTTTCAAGCTGGGCTCTTTCATACATTTTCTTCAATCGTCTCCTGACTTGGTTAATTTCACTTTATAGCTTTACATCCCTTTTTACAACTTTGCCTTTGTTGGAGTTAGTGTTCTCTCTTACATTTGCTGTTTCCCTCAGGCTGTTCTGATGTCTTATTAGCCCAGGTTTTCATCTTTCCTCCTCTACCATCTTTTATCTCTCTGAAGATTAAAGAATATTTTCAAACTTGAAACATGCTAGGAAAAACAGAGGCGTAAAAAAAAGAAAGAGGGCAAGAAAGCATCTTTTTCTGTTTTCGAAGGAGGCCTCCTTATGATCATTTCCATCTTCTGCTTGATTCGAAGACAGAGAAGAAAGAGAACATTCTCTAGGTCAGTGGTGTCAAACTCAAACCATGGGGTGCTTAGATCTGGCCCATGGGGCCGCTCTGGAAACAGCAAAGTACCAACCCGCTGTGCTTCTTCCAGTGAAAACGGAGCTCGGAAGGACCACGAATGGTCCTCCCGAGCTCTGTTTTTGCTGGCAGAGGGTTGCAGGAGGCTGTCGCAGCCAAAAATTGAGCTTCCGGTGAAAACGGAGCTCGGAAGGACCACGAATGATCCTCCCGAGCTCTGTTTTTGCTGGCAGAGGTTTGCAGAAGGCAGCCAAAAATTGAGCTCGGGAGCCCATTTTCTTTGTCAGAGTGCTCAGGCCACCACCATTGCCATCAATGACACGGGTGACATTGAGTTGGCCATGCCCACCCACCCACCTTCCCCAGGTTAAACACAACCCTGATGCAGCCTGCAATGAGATCGAGTTTGACACCCCTGCTCTAGGTGAGCAGTCCTCAACCTTTATGGCTTGGAAGCCTGACTGGGAGAGGGGAACTAGGTCACTTGAGCAGTGGGCCGCGTGTGCGCATGCACATATGTGCATGCACATGAACCCACTGCTTGTGCAACCAAACTGCACATGTGTGTGTATGTGTGCTGACTTGGTGGTCACGCGGCCCAGCTCTGAATAGGCCATGGCTTGGTAGTTGGTTCTGGCCTGGGATTTGGGGACCCTTGCTCTAGGGTAGGGAAATTCAGGCAATTTCAGGGATGTGAGGATTATCCATTTAGCGATTACTTGGTTTCAGCAGGGTCCAAGCCATTTCCAGGTGATTATGCCTGAGGTGAAGAGTGATCTAGATTAACATCAGTAGTGGGAGTAAGTCAGGAGGCCAAGAGTCCTGGATTAGAAACTCTAATGTGGCCCAGAGCTGTCTTCTTGAAGAAAGTAAAAGGTAAAGGTTTCCCTCTCATTCGTGTCCCACTCTATGACATCCCAGTTTCTTGGCCGAGGGAGCCAGCCTTGATAGAAGACAATTTCTGTGATCAGGTACAGCACAGCTATATGATGAAGGGGCATGGAATGCTGTTACATTCCCACCAAAATAGTACCTATTTATCTATGGGCATTTGCATGCTTTCGAACTGCTAAGTGGGCAGGAGCTGGGGCAAGTTCACTCCCTTGTGCAGAGGTCGGGTCTTGAACCACTGGTGAAATTCATTTTTTTTACTACCACTTCTGTGGGCGTGGCTTGGTGGGCATGGCAGGGGAAGGATACTGCAAAATATCAATTCCCTCCACACTCTGGGCCCAGCCAAAGGTGGCATTTGCCAGTACTCCAAACTATTCAAAATTTCTGCTACTGGTTCTCTGAACTACTCAAAATTTCTGCTACCGGTTCTCCGAACTACTCAAAATTTCCGCTACTAGTTCTCTGAACTACTCAAGATTTCCGCTACCGGTTTGCCAGAACCTGCTGGATTTCACCCCTGTCTTGAACCCGAGCTGTTGGCTCTCCTGCTGACAATTTCAGCATCTTTAACCACTGAGCTATTGTGCAGAAGGACCCAACTATAAATATTTTCTGCCTGCTTTGAAGGAGTGCATGGTTTCACTCATTTCTTATTTTCCCATCCTGCATTGCCAATGAATAATAAAACAAATTCAATCAGTCCAAACAGTAGATAGAATGCTTGGTGTTTAAAATGTAAAATAACAAAATAATGATCAGTAAAATGAAAAAGAAAGAACAAAAAAGACTAAAGCAACAAGGGAGAAGATATTGTAGCTGGGTAGCTAGATAGATTCAATAGACTAGATAGATAGATAGATAGATAGATAGATAGATAGATAGATAGATAGATAGATAGATAGATAGATAGATAGATAGACAGACAGACAGACAGACAGACAGACAGACAGACAGACAGACAGACAGACAGACTGATAGATAGATTAAATAGACTAGATAGATTAGAGATAGATGATAGATAGATAGATAGATAGATAGATAGATAGATAGATAGATAGATAGATTAAATAGACTAGATAGATAGATAGATAGATAGATAGATAGATAGATAGATAGATTAAATAGACTAGATAGATAGATAGATAGATAGATAGATAGATAGATTAAATAGACTAGATAGATAGATAGATAGATAGATAGATAGATAGATAGATAGATAGATAGATAGATAGAGATAGATAGATAGATAGATAGATAGATAGATAGATAGATAGATAGATAGATAGATAGATACATAGGATGTAGATACTGTAGATCTAAAATCAATTGTAGTATGGGAAATGACCAGACTGAGTCCAAGGGAAGAGTCATCAGTTATCAGTTCCTTTGGATCCACAAGAAATCTAAGTCCAGACCACCTTGAATGCTTTTCTTAACTTCCGCTCATTTCCCTTGACCGCTAGTAGTTCAGATTCTTGTAGAGCGCTCAAGCTTGCAATAAATCTTTTTACTCATTTGAACTGCCTGAATATTCTGATTTCCTTGACACTTGACATTACTTTACTGTAGATCACCTGGGTAGCTGAAATGGACATCCCATTATGAGACTACTACCATGGCCCCACAAAAAAAAGTATATAATTGTGTGGGTTATGTGCATATGTTTACTTCTCTCTTGTCATGCTCTCATCCTATGGTAAATAAATAAATAATAGGTTACTGTAATGATGCTCAGAATATGAGCACTCCCCATCCCCAATATTTTGCACTCTTTTGGCTTTTCCTAAAAATCCTCTCCCCCCCCCCCCCCCCCAACCCTGCCTGGGGAAGAATGTCAAAATTGGTTTGGGATTTTTGCTTAAAGCAAAGTTTAGTGGGAACCATGGGGTCTAGCTTAGAGAAATGATTATGGCCCTTTTTGACATTCTTGATGTTTTGCTTAAGAGCTCAGTTACAAATTGGCATCCAGTTCTGCTGTGAGGAAAATGGACGACAAGCTAGAAATACGAGAAATCTCCTTCCCTCAAGATTTTGCTTTTAGTCTTTTCAAAACTCTTTGGCTTTTTTCATTTATGTTCATCCAAATTCCACCTGAGAATCAACATCAACATTGACTTTCAAGAGAGCTTCTAGAGAATTCTACAGGCAAGATTTAATCGTAACCAGAGACGATAAGTAGGATCAGTGGCATTACTTACCCATTTCTCCTTGCACTAAATATTTTGCATTTTCCTACTCGACAACATCACTGTTGATTGATACTTCAGAAGAAGTCACTTGATCATAAACAGTAACCCAGAAGAGAATATGACATTCACAGTGATGTAGTGTGAAAGATAGCTATTTCTCAGAACTGGCCAACATATTTTTAAAAGCCATTTTTGGCAAGGACTTGAGAGAAGAGAGGGATGAAAATATATAGCAGAAGTATTTTTTTAAAAAAAATTCAGATGTTTCATCTGGTTGTTTATCAAAATATGATGATACTCAAAAGAAAAGATGTCAAATCTGTTTTTCAGCAATCTTTCCTGTGAATTAATTTGACTTGTACATTTACGCCGGGCATAGTATGAATGGGATAAATTCAATCAATCATGCGCATAAACAAATCCAAACTTACTGACTAAGACAGAGATCAAAAGAAACTTATCCTTTGAATCAGGCAGCATCCCAAATGTTTTGATGCGGTTGTTGGCTTTAGAAGCATAACAACATAAACAAAAACAAAAAATGAAAGTATGAATAAAAGAGTAATGGAATCAAATTAATAATCTCAACCAGTAACACCATAACACATTCAAAAAGATAGTTTATAAAGTGGTAATTGAATTGTAGGCTAAACTGAATCTCTAAACTTCTCTGAAAACTAGTAACAACCAGATATTAGTTAAACAGAACACTGTGGCTCATGTGATTAGATCTCTGGGTTGGCGATTAGCCCAAGTTCTAGATCCAACTTCTACTGTGTGACGGGCTGAGCTCTTGTCATTTGCTCCTGCTTCTGCCTACTTAGCAGTTTGAAAGTGTGCATTGTAGTGGTGCGATTCAATTTTTTTACTACCGGTTCTGTAGGAGTGGCTTGGTGGGTGTGTCATGACTTGGTGGGCATGGCAGGGGAAGGATACTGTAAAATCTCCATTCTCTCCCCACTCCAGGGGAAGGTTACTGCAAAATCCCTATTTCCTTCTGATCAGCTGGGACCTGGGAGACAGAGAATAGATAGGGGCAGGACCAGTCAGAGGTGGTATTTACCGGTTCTCTGGACTACTCAAAATTTCCACTATCTGTTCTCCAGAACTGCTCAGAACCTGCTGAATACCACCTCTGGTGCATTGTCAAGTAGATAGCTAGATACCACTGATGGGAAAATTTACAGGAAAGGAACCCTTAACCAGACATTCCCCCAGGCAATGACAATATCATGGCCTATCCTTTCAACATGGAAATGTTTTGTTGAGGTCTTCTGACTTGAATATAGTAGTAGGATAGAATAGAATAACAGAGGTGGAAGGGACCTTGGCAGCCTTCTACTCTAACTTCTGGCAGCTAAGTTTCCTACTTAGGCAGGAAACCCTATACCGTTTCAGACAAAGGGTTATCCAATCTCTTTTTAAAAACTTCCAGTATTGGAGCATTTACAACTTCTGGAGGCAAGTTGCTCCACTGATTAATTGTTCTGTCAGAAAGTTTCTCCTTAGTTCTATGTTGCTTCTCTCCTTTATTAGTTTCCACTCATTGCTTCTTATCCTATCTTCAGGTGCTTTGGAGAATAGCTTGATTCTTTGTGGCAGCCCCTGAGATATTGGAATGCTGCTATCATGTCACTCCTTGTCCTTCTTTTCATTAAACTAAAAATGCTGAGTTCCAGCAACTGTTCTTTATATCTTTTAACCTTCAGTCCCCTAATCATCTTTGTTGCTCTTCCCTATACTTTTTCTAGAGTTTCCACATCTTTTTTACATTGTGGCAACCAAAATTGAATGCAGTATTCACAATGTGGCTGCACTAAGGCATTATAGTAGTTAAAATAAAGTTTTCAAAATGGGCTGTTCAGATAGCAAAAATAATTGATGGCAGGTGGACCAAGGCAATCATAGAATGGATCCCACTTGATAAAAAGCATCCACAGAAGAGACCTAAAACAAGATGGATCAATGACATCAGCAAGTATTGTGGGCCCAATTGGCAAAAGAAACCTTAGGACTGTATTGGTTGGAAACATGTGGAAGGGGCCTTCATCCTGCAGTGGTGGTGGTGGTGGTGGTGGTGGTGGTGGTGGTGGTGGTGGTGGTGGTGGTGGAGGAGGAGGAGGAGGAGGAGGAGGAGGAGGAGGAGGAGGAGGAGGAGGAGGACGACGACGACGACGACGACGAGGGACATGCAAGTATGTTCTCCAGTTCTGAAGCTCAGTCAAAAGTCCTTCAAGGTTTTGATTCAACTTCTTGCTTTGAATTGGAGAATCATGGTGTTCATGAATTCAGATGTTGAATTCCTGCTTTGTGCAGGAATCCAAATTGAAGTGAACAAATAAGCAGACAGCTTCAGCACATTCAATGAAGGGGAAATGATAACTTTCTTGATAATTTTTTGCTACTGAATAGTTGTTAGAATTTTTTTTTTCAAACACTCAATTTAAAACGTGATTTCCACTAATGTATATTCATTATTCTGTGCCATGCATTCTGGAATGTAAGAGAACAGGACTTGGTCTTGATGTGACACCTTTTCATGTATTTGATCGGTGCTCTTGAGTTTCCCCATGAGTGTTTTCCACTTCCTTCTCTCCTTTTTCCCCCATGGGACCAAATTTTTAACTCCTTGATCATGCTCATTGCCCTCCTTTAAATGAGTTCCAACTCTTCTACATCCTTTTTAAATGTCATTCCCAGATCCAAACACAGTACTTGAGTTGGATTCTAACCAACATAGAATAGAATGGAATGAATATTCCCCATGGTCATTTTTTTCTGCATAACATACCTTTTTACCCATCAGAGTTAAAGGGTAAAGGTAAAGGTTCCCCTTGCACATATGTGCTACTTGTTCCTAGGGGGCAGTGCTCATCTCTGTTTCAAAGCCTAAGAGCCAGCGCTGTCTGAAGATGTCTCTTTGGTCATGTGGCCAGCATGACTAAACACCGAAGACACATGGAATGCTGTTACTTTCCCACCAAAGGTGGTTCCTATTTTTCTACTTGCATATTTATATGCTTTCAAACTACTAGGTTGGCAGAAGCTGGGACAAGTAACAGGAGCTCACTCCGTTACGTGGCGCTAGGGATTCAAACCACTTGCCGACTTTTCTGATCAACAAGCTCAGCATCTTAGCCATTGAAAGACTAACCCGATTTTAAAGAGCTCCAAAAAGAACATCTTCCAACTTTCATCTTTGTTCAACCATATATTAAAGGGGCTAGCTAGGATTTGTGTATCTTTGTCCCAAGTTGACAGTTCTTGCCCAACATGAATTCTTCTTTATATTTCCATCGGCTGCAGCTAAGCAACCATCAAACATCTTTGTACCTGGCACTTTTAGAATGCTTTGGAGAATATAAAACATCGATACAAAACGTATCTCTGCACCTTTTATTTTACCAAGCCTACATGGTAGGATAGGCTCACTATTCCCATATCGCAGGTGGAGAATAGTGATGAAATGAAGAGGTGGATTTAAGTGACCTAAGTGATTTCATGGCAGAGGTAAAGTTTTAACTGGAGAGGTTACAGCTCAGTTTGTAAACTCTTTTTTAGAAGAGGGTTTCTGGGCAGAAAATATCCCCTCCTCATGGAGTTTGAAGCATCACAGACTAATTAACCAGAGGCTGACTAGCTTTTGGCAGTAGTACAAAACACAACTCTTTCCCATTCACTTGCTAAAGGTGCTGGCAGGATTTGTGTGTAGCAATATGAAATGACTCTAGGAAATATAATTAAACCCCGCTGGCTATTTTTTGGCAGCCTTTTCCTCTGTAGAACATATTTATTGATCTCTTGTTAGGAAACAAGGGAGGAGATTCAGGGCATTATAAGGATTGTTAGCCTGAACAATTCCTTCCTTTCTGTCACACCGAAAAGTCTACAACCAACACAATGATTTGTTTAGTGACTATTCAAAGTTACGACAGCGCTGAAAAAGTGACATACAGTCCATTCTCACACTTACGATGGCTGCAACATCCCCATGGTAACGTGATCAAAATTTGGACCCTTGGCAACAGACTCATATTTATTGACAGTTGCCGTGTCCCGGGGTCATGGGATCCCCTTTTGCAACGTTCTGACAAGCAAAGTCAGGGAAGCCAGATTCACTTAACAACTGTATTACGAAGTTAACAGCTACAGCGATTCACTTAACAACTGTGGCAAGAAAGTTGGTAAAATGGGGCTAAATCAGGGGTGAAATTCAGCAGGTTAGGACAGGTTGTATAGAACCGTTGGTGGCGATTATGCAGTTCAGAGAACTGGCAAATTGCTCCATTGACTGGCCCCGCCCTATCCTGCCCCTCCCCTCCCACTCACTCCTTTTTGCACCTCACTTGCCTAGAGTCATGTGCACATAAGCCCCAATCGGCTCAAATACAGGTAAGGAGGGCAGGCAGGTGGGTGGGCCCTCTGGAGCACCATACCGGAACAGTAGCTGGTGCTCCCAGCAGGCACTGGTACCAGGGTCTACAGGTCATATCCCACCACTGCTGCTGCTGCTCCAGTAGTGGGTTGCCGGCGGTATGTCCCAGTATGGGCATACCGGAGCCTGCCTGGAGCAACAAATAACGTTCTTGTATGGTGCTTCAGAGGGCCCATCTGCCCACCTAAGCTCCTTACCTGTCTTTTAAGGCTTCCACACTTCCATGCATGTGCATGGCACATACGGTGCCTGTGAGATGCTCTGCAGAGCAGCTGGAGTGTCGCAGAGGCTTGTGTAGGCACTGAGATGCATGCACGCACTGCTCGCGTTCATATGGACACCGCCGGGCAGAACACACCACTGTGCTGCTCCCTGGTTCTTTTGCGTACCTCAACCACACGGCCCAGCTGATCTCTGCCTGGTGAGTCTTTCTTCACTTCTCACCTAGCTATCTCCCCTGCAGTTTTCCTCCTGCTCAGCAGTGGGGTCTGGATAATTTGCAGGAATCATTCCTAAATCCTGCCCTGCCACAGTGAATTCTGGCAGACTGGATGCAGGTATGAAGGGCCTGGCTCTGCAGTGCATTCTCACTGGCCATGCCCACTCAGTCACATGACACCACCACCACCAAGCCACACCCACCAAGCCACACCCACAGAACCGTTAGGGAAAAAAATTGAATTTCACCCTTGGGGGAAGTCCACTTAACAATTGTCTTTCTCAGCAATGGAAGTTTTTGTCTTAATTGTGGCCGTAAGTGGAAGACTGCCTGTAACTAAATTCAGCTTTCTTTAAGTGCACAAGAATATCAGCATCACTTTATTTATTTCCACCTTTGCACACAATGCCAAATCTTACTGAATCAATATACCTTCGAATTTTAGTGCCAAGAAAGTTACATTGTCTAGCTGGAGGGTGTTTTCTTTTTCTCTAGCTCCTTCTCTTTTCCAACAGCAACTTATGTGCATTTTTTAAAGTAGTGTTTTATTTATTTTTTCCTATTGCAATATCAGGTAACTTTATTAACACAATTTTAAGTTCCATACAGAAAAAATAAAGAAAATGCAAAAAATCCCTCCCAAAAAAAACCACCCTACTGTGTATATAAGAAGACAAATATACCTGAACATTTATCATATATAAGGCATACTGTATTTCCCCTAAAATAAGACAGGGTTTTATTTTCTTTTGACCCCTGAAATAAGCACTTGGCCTTATTTTCGGGGAGGTCTTATTATTTTTGAGGTGCAGGAGGCAGCGAGTGTGGTCACCTCATGGCTGCTGCTGTGTTGCAATATCTTCAGGGAGGGCTTATTTTAGCGCATGTGTTCAAAAGCCGGATTGGGTTTATTATCTGAGGAGGTCTTATTTTCAAGGAAACAGGGTAGACCAGATTGAAAATATGTACTTGATTGGAAAAAATGATAAAGCAACACTTGAAACCAGAGATATTTTTGTTGGGGATTATACCAGAAAAATATGATAAAAAGACTATATATCTGATTTTACATAGAGTAACCACAACCAGAATTGTATTTGCACAGAATTGTATTTGCGATGAGATTCCGTCAGATGAGAATGTAATTAAGAAAATATTAGAATGCGCGGAAATGGATAGATTAACACTCACGATTAAGGATAAAGGAGAAACAGAATATTTTTTTAATATGGGATGTATTTTATCAATGGCTAAACAATAAAAAACAGAAGTCAGAAAGGAGGATATATGAAAAGAGGAAATATTAATGTGGAGAGTTGTTAAAGAAGATATTAACTATTATTATATTATCAATATTATTTTGATGAATGCTACAACAAATAGGTGGATTATTATTGCTTAAAAATAACTGTACCCAAATTACACCAGGGGTGGGTTTCAACCGGTTCGCGGCGGTCCCCACAAACCGGTTGGTCGGCAAACCCAGAAGTAAGTAACTTCCGGGAACGGCGAAGGGCCCACCCGCCCACCCGCGCTCCTTACCGGTCTTTGAAAGCTTCTGCGCTTCCACGCAGGAGCATGGCACATACAGCGCCTGCGCGAGTCTCCGCGAGCAGCTGGAGCATCGTGCAGGCGCTAAGACACATGCGTGAACTGCGCCCGTGCACGAGGACACCGCCAGCCCCGTTCCAACTGAACCGGTTGGAACGGGATTAGCAACCCACCCATGAATTACACATTGTTCAATGCAAATTGAATGTTATATAAATAAAATAAATAAAACATGAAAAGGGAGCACACCAGATTGTAATTTATTGCTATTGAGGTAAATCATAAACGCCAGCCAGGTTTGATCCAACTGTGGCTCCTGCTTTTGAAATCTCATTACTTTAACTGTGATTTTCTTTCTTTCTCTCTCTCCTTGTTTTGGCTCAGGCTTTTCCAATCCACAACTCAGTTGTTATACTAGGTTACATTATCTAAATTTTTTCTACTGTTGCACAATTGTTGTTTTTGGCTGCATAAACAATAAAGATGAAGATTTTTTGTTGTTGTTTAGCTGGATTTAGGGTTGTAAAAGAATGCAGTCAAGGATTTTGCCTGGCGCAGGATCAGGACTGTGATCCCACTGGAAAAAAACAATGAAAAGTAGAAGCATATATCTGTAACGAAAGCACCATTAGAAATTCAGCACAAAGAGAAATAGGTTTTTGAAAAAGCTCATATCAGGAGGGAAAATATGCTAAGAGGCACTGAGCAATGCATACAAACCAAATGTTATCTGTTCATTTTAGGTAGAGATTTTATGCAGACTTTCACTTGTATTTATACAGGTCCCCCTATCCATTGGTTGTTTTTCTGCTCTTGTATTAACGATACCTAAGGAAGCTCTGTTGTTGCCGCTGCACAATTTTGCCTTCTAACTGAAATTACAGAATGGGAAACTCCTACTTGTGACAACCACTTTGTGGCAATTCACTCACTTGTCTGCTATTGATTAAAGTAACTCCTCTTTTCCCCTCCTTCTGTTTGAGCCTGGAGAAAAGTTTTAGCTGCTTTATGAGTTGTTCTACAGTTTAATGAATACACTCTTTATGGCAGTCTTAACCTTTTTCTCAGGCTAGCACCGAAGCCTGAACAAAGAGGAGCTGTTGTAATAGAGAAGAAAGTGCCGTGCTCAAACTGAGCTGAAGCATTTCTTCCAAATCGTTCTGGAAAATGCACAAGGCCCTACTTGCTGCATGAGCCTGTGAGAAATAGTAATAGGCATGAACCATAGAAATAGACCATTCTGTGGTAGACTGTAGGCTGGATTCCCAGGATGGATGGGCTGCATTTCAAAGGGCAAAGAGATTGCAGAGTCTATGAAGTTTGGCCAACAGGAAGAAGGTTAAGGCAGCTCCTCTCTAGCAATTGTCCTTCCTGAAAAGGCAGATCCTTCCAGGAAGGAGAAACTTTCTGACAATGAGAACAATTAATCAGCGGAATAGCTTGCCTCCTGGAATTGTTAGGTTCCCATCAGTATAAGATCTCCTGTCTTGAGCAGAGGATTGGACTAGACCGCTGAGGTCTCAAGCCCTTCAACAAAGATTCATTCATCTGTGCAAATTGTGGTGCCGTTGTCCATAAAAGCTGCAAAGAAAGTGTGGCTGCTTGTGCTAAGGTCAAAATGAAACTCCAGAAAAACCCAAGTGGTCTTCAGCCTCACGATACTTCTTCATTGCCCACAGTAATTATGAGAAATAAGAGTTCTCAGCCAAAAGGGCTGGACCGCTCCTCCAGCCCTGTGTTTCTATGTACTATGTTGCTTTAGCCAGGCAAGATTCTGTCTATAGGTGGAGAACAATAAAGGAACTCCTCAGATGTAACTCTGTATGTCATTTTTGGGGCATGACAAATGGCTAGAACTAAAGGTGTCCACAGGTTGTAGGGTGAAAAACCTCAAAAGAGAGGCCACATTCATGTAGTTGAAGCAGGGGTGAAATTCAGCAGGTTCTGACAGGTTCTGGAGAACCGGTAGCAGACATTTCGAGTAGTTCAGAGAACCAGCAAATACCACCTCTGGCTGGCCCCAGAGTGGGGAGGGAATGGAGATTTTACAGTATCCTTCCCCTGGAGTGAGGAGGGAATGGAGATTTTACAGTATCCTTCCCCTGGAGTGGGGAGGGAATGGAGATTTTACAGTATCCTTCCCCTGGAGTGGGGAGTGAATGGAGATTTTACAGTATCCTTCCCTGGAGTGGGGAAGGAATGAAGATTTTATAGTATCCTTCCCCTGGAGTGGGGAGGGAATGGAGATTTTACAGTATCCTTCCCTGGAGTGGGGAAGGAATGAAGATTTTATAGTATCCTTCCCTGGAGTGGGGAGTGAATGGAGATTTTACAGTATCCTTCTCCTGGAGTGGGGAAGGGATGAAGATTTTATAGTATCCTTCCCCTGGAGTGGGGAGGGAATGGAGATTTTATAGTATCTTTCCCCTGGAGTGGGGAGGGAATGGAGATTTTACAGTATCCTTCCCTGGAGTGGGGAAGGAATGAAGATTTTATAGTATCCTTCCCCTGGAGTGGGGAGGGAATGGAGATTTTACAGTAACCTTCCCTGGAGTGGGGAGGGAATTGAGATTTTACAGTATCCTTCTCCTGGAGTGGGGAGGGAATGGAGATTTTACAGTATCCTTCCCTGGAGTGGGGAGTGAATGGAGATTTTACAGTATCCTTCTCCTGGAGTGGGGAGGGAATGGAGATTTTACAGTATCCTTCCCCTGGAGTGGGGAAGGAATGAAGATTTTATAGTATCCTTCCCCTGGAGTGGGGAGGGAATGGAGATTTTATAGTATCCTTCCCCTGGAGTGGGGAGGGAATGGAGATTTTACAGTATCCTTCCCCTGGAGTGGGGAAGGAATGAAGATTTTATAGTATCCTTCCCCTGGAGTGGGGAAGGAATGAAGATTTTATAGTATCCTTCCCCTGGAGTGGGGAGGGAATGGAGATTTTACAGTATCCTTCCCCTGGAGTGGGGAGGGAATGGAGATTTTACAGTAACCTTCCCCTGGAGTGGGGAAGGAATGAAGATTTTATAGTATCCTTCCCCTGGAGTGGGGAGGGAATGGAGATTTTACAGTAACCTTCCCCTGGAGTGGGGAAGGAATGAAGATTTTATAGTATCCTTCCCCTGGAGTGGGGAAGGAATGAAGATTTTACAGTATCCTTCCCCTGGAGTGGGGAGGGAATGGAGATTTTATAGTATCCTTCCCCTGGAGTGGGGAAGGAATGAAGATTTTATAGTATCCTTCCCCTGGAGTGGGGAGGGAATGGAGATTTTACAGTAACCTTCCCTGGAGTGGGGAGGGAATGGAGATTTTACAGTATCCTTCTCCTGGAGTGGGGAGGGAATGGAGATTTTACAGTAACCTTCCCTGGAGTGGGGAGGGAATGGAGATTTTACAGTATCCTTCTCCTGGAGTGGGGAGGGAATGGAGATTTTACAGTAACCTTCCCTGGAGTGGGGAGTGAATGGAGATTTTACAGTATCCTTCTCCTGGAGTGGGGAGGGAATGGAGATTTTACAGTAACCTTCCCTGGAGTGGGGAGGGAATGGAGATTTTACAGTATCCTTCTCCTGGAGTGGGGAGGGAATGGAGATTTTACAGTAACCTTCCCTGGAGTGGGGAGTGAATGGAGATTTTACAGTATCCTTCTCCTGGAGTGGGGAGGGAATGGAGATTTTACAGTATCCTTCCCCTGGAGTGGGGTAGGAATGGGGATTTTGCAGTATCCTTCTCCTGCCACTCCCACAAAGCCATGCCCACAGAACCGGTAGTAAAAACAAAATCTCACCACTGAGTTGAAGCCCTGGTTTTTTTTTATAGGTGGGTCACAGTTAGACATAAAAAGGAGGCGTGGAGTTGCGGCCGCCATCTTGTCTTCCATTGTTTCAAGGGAGCGCCTTTGGCCCGTTTGACAATTACCAATTATCTTAGCCTGCAATATGTTAGAATGGACAGAATTCAGAATTCAGCTTTTGAAGTTTAACTCAACACTTTAGAACTTCCAGCATTGTTATCCGTATTTGGCTTCTTCTAATTAGCTTTAACGTGCCATAGAAAAAATGTTGCCGTCTAAAACAAGACCGAGGGCAGAACATTCAGGAGATATAATTAAACGTGCTAGCAGCTTCTTTACCAAAGTAAAATGTATTTAAGTAGAGCACACACTGCATTATTCAGAGCAGTGCTGTTTATAGCAAGCACAAACCTATGGTTTCTGTGGAAACAGGGTTAGGAAGCTATCGGCAATTGGTACCAACCTGTCAGTTATGGGGAGGGCTGCTGCCTGCCGGCTTCACCTTGGGTCTGCTTTGCCTGCTGAGGGGTCCTCAGATTTGTCTTTCAGCAAATCACATTAGAATACTACTAATGTGGCAGAAAGGGAAAAAAAATAACTTATTAAAAGAAATAAACATAGCTCGGAGAAATAGCTCCCCTTACATTAAAATTTAAGGAAATTTAAGTATGTCCATCCATTCTCTTCTTGAGGAGTATGGCAGATCATTAGTTGGGGAGGTATAAAGCAGGGATTTCGAGAACCTGTCTTGGTGAAGTAATGACATTCCTGAGAGAATTTTTCTTCCCAGAAGGAAGGCAACTGTATCCCAATTCCTCAGGGATGAGGAATTTCCCATTAAAGTGGCAACAGTAGTTCAAAAATCAGACATTTCCTCCTCATCTTCCTTCAGAATGGAATGGAAGCCAGGCAGGGGACGGCTGCTACAGGTTCGCCCAGTTTCAGGAGAACCTGTAGCTAACATTATGGCCGGTTTGGAGAACCCCCAAATCCCACCCCTGTCTGGGATTTGGCTCACCCCACCCCACCCCTCCCAGGAGTCTCTACATGGTCTGTTTTGGATGTGAGGTAAGTGCAGAGCCCATGCAGTGATTCTGGGAGGGGAAAAATGGGCCTCCTGGTAGTTCTGGAAGGCCAGAAATGGGGCAGTGTCAGGCCTGCAGAGCCCTAGAGAGGCAGTTTTTACCCTCCCGGAGCTCGGGAAGAAATGCCCCCTCCGCCATGGTGCATGGTGAATCCCACCTCTGTTCAAATCTACACTCAACCAAAGAAGCTCAAAGGATGGCTACACATATGAGCCATGATGGCACAGTGGTTAGAATGCAGTACTGCAGGCTACTTCTGCTGACTACTGGCTGCCTGCAGTTCGGCAGTTCAATTCTCACTGGCTCAAGGTTGAACTCAGCCTTCCATCCTTCTGAGGTTAGTAAAATGAGGACCCAGATTGTTGGGGGCAACATGCTGACTCTGTAAACGGCTAAGAGAGGTCTGTAAAAGCACTGTGAAGCAGTATATAAGTCTGAATGCCATTCCTACGCTTGTCTAGTCACTCTCTTTCAGCCCAGCTTGTCTTAACAGGGTTTTTGTTAGCAAGACAAAATGGAGACACTTATCCTTTGAGCTTCCAGGGGAAAAAAGGAATTGAAATCTACTAAATAAATAGCAATAATGAACCTCATCTTCAGAAAAACAGCATTTGTGCCACGGTCAAGAATAATTAGCAGGGACAGAGGACCTTCGGTGTTCATGCTGATGAAACATTATGTTTCAACCCATTGTTAATAAAGCAACTATGGAATCAATATGTGTATAATCTGTGCATGTTTTTAAAGAGGTCCATCTGTTCTGAGCCAGCCAGACTTCCCTTTAAGGGATTTTGCATTCAGGATGTGTATTTTCAACATGATGCTGCTCTGTTCATATTTTTATCCTAATGGTGGTAGGACTTTTTGCTTGGACGCAAAGCATCTGTTTGCCTTGGCCCAGCGTATGTCGGGGAGCTCTTGTTAAATCTGCTCTAGAAATAGCCTTTCAGGTTTGCTTGTCTCACTTAGTACTGAAAGCTCTTGCAGGGTGGTACAAGATACTACAGAAAACACACATTCAAGAATCTCTCTGGATTATTTAAACGATCTTCAATTGGCCAAGCACCTCCAAATGGAGACTTTACGGTTGATGGGGAAAAAATGAAATGGGGAAATGTAAGTCTCTTTTTCTGAAGGCAAGGCAAGAAGCAATGGATGGAAACTTGTTGTGACTCAGCAGAAACCTCCTGTGAGTTGTTTCGGGAGGCAGGGCTGACCGACTCACAGGAGAGGATAACGAGCAGCTGTGGCTCATTAGGATCTCCTCCTGCGGATAAAAGACTGATGGTGCCACGCCCTAGTGGCAGAAGTCAACGTTCGTTCCATCCCGTTCCGTTACTGTTCTAGTCAAGTCTCTGTTTGTTTGCAACCATCGAGGAGAAGCACTTGGATAAGTGATTTGATTTATATAAACCTGTTTTGCTGTAGTTTACTTTTGCCAGAGAATTTATCTGTGTTTATTTTGAACTCGCAGCCAGCAAGAGCCGGGACTGATAAAAACATTCATTTGCAAGCTGTGTCTGGCTGTCGTTTCTGAATGGGCAAGGTGGGGGTCAGAACAGAAACTAGTCAAGGAGAGAAGCAGCCTAAAATGAAGGAGAAATTTCTTTGACAATGAGAACAATCAATTAGTGGAACGACTTGCCTCCAAAAGTTATGGCTACTCCAAAGACTGGAAGTTTTTAAGAAGAGATTGGACAACCATTTGTCTGAAATGGTTCTGTTACTATAGCTTTACTATAAATGTAGAATTTATCTCCATGGCATTGGATTCCTAAATCCAAATGCATCTCCCTCCACTCCATCAGTACTCTAAGTTCAGGATAGTCTAACCTTGGCAACATTAAGATGTGTGGACTTCAATTCCTGAAATTTCCCCAGCCAGAATGATGGCTGGAGAATTCTGGAAGTTGAAGTCCATGCATCTTCAAATTGTTAAGTTTGAAAAAACCCTAACCAAAACAACAAGCAAAAAATAATAATCTATATTGTTAAACCATGTCTCATTTTGTTGTGAAGAAGCAACTTGGCAAGAGTCTCCAATGATCTTCATGGAATAATAGAGTTGGAAGGTACTTTGCCATTTTTGCTCTCTCCAGCCCCCAGGAGCACTCTATAGGCCTCCCAAACCCTCTGTGTGTCCTCTTTTTGTGAAAAACAGGGCACAGAGAGGGTTTGGGAGGCTTGCAGAGTGCTCTTGGGGGCCGGGGAGGGCAAAAACTTTTTTTCTTGTTTATCTCTTTGAAATCTTGGTGCGTCTTATACTCCGGTGCATCTTATAGTCCGAAAAACACGGTATTTCTTTTGTACTGATGCTGCACTTTTGTATTCAGTCCACCTTCATATCCATTATTCTATAATTCATTTTTTAAAAAGTGAAATAAATAAATAATTTAAGTTCAAAACCACGCTCGTCAAAATAGCGGCGACAAAACAGCGTCGCTAAAGCCACAACGTCATCACCGCGACATCATCACCGCGGCGACAACAGCACGGTGACAGAAGGGCGCTTTAAAACAGCGCGGCAGCAGAAAGCCGATTTAAATTAAGGTAAGGGTTAGGATTAGGTTTAGGAGTTTGGTTTAGGGTTAGGTTTAGGTTTAGGGTTAGGGTTAGGGTTAGGGTTAGGTTTAGGGTTAGGGTTAGGGTTAGGGTTAGGGTTAGGGTTAGGGTACTGAGTGCTTCGGAAGGCGCGGATTTGCCCTCCGCGGTTATGTCGTCGCACTAGGGTCGCCTTTTTCCTTAGCGCTTCGGACGGCGTGGATTTGCCCTCCGCGCTTATGTCGGCACAGATAAGGGCTTCGCGGTATTGTGGGTGAACCCATCGGAAGACTGTAAAAGATGGAAGATTCATTTGTAGCTCAACTTTCTAAAGCAAATTCATTTGCTTTACAAAAAAAAAGTGTGTGTTTTGTCTGTGTGTGAGGAAAACAGTCAGGGACAGAAAGGTTATTATAGGCTGATGATATTGCTTCTCTGGAAAGATTCAGAACATAAAACCAGAACATCCTGGTCTACCTGAGTTCCCAAGTTCACCATTCTGCAGCTGTTGTTCAAAGACCGGGAGACTCCAGACCTAACACTGCCCCCTGATGTGTAATTTCAGCCAGATGGTCTGATGACTAACTTGAAAAATGATTAGGTGGGAGAAAAAAGATTCCAAAACAAAACCCGGAGTACCTACACTACAGAAATGAATACACATTCAAGTTACTAAAACAAAAAATAGGGGCAAAGCATAACAAAAAAATCATTTTTTCTTTACAAATTACAGGCAACTATCAACTTCTTTAGCTGTACTAGAAAAGCTTCTCTATAATATATGTGTCTCTTTTGGTGATCTCCTTTTATACCTAATTAATGGGTTAGTAGATGTGTGGATCATAGTTGCATAATTTGTGGCAGGAAAATATTCATTCACTAAATCAAATTCATATAAACGCAGAAGTGTTGACAAAATTGTCTTAATCTGAATATATGCAAAGTTCTCTTCAATGCAGGGATGACAACCAGCACCAATACAAAAATGCTGATGGATACATGTGCACATTTAAAAAAAATAGAATAGCCTCTTTATGTGGAGCAATGTTTTGAAGAAACAAGACCCCCGAAAGATGAGATAGTGTGGCAATAGATCATTAGTTCCATTGTTTTCTTAACTAAAATGTCATTTAAAGGTTGGGTAATTGAATGGACTGCTCTGTTATCGTGGCTTGAGCAAACTTCTATGCAAGGGTGTCAAACACAAGGCCTGTGGGCCACATCCAGCCCATGATGTGGTTGGATCCAACTCATGTGGCCATCCTAGAAAATGTAAGGGACTGGTCCATGTCACTTCAGCCTGATCTATCCAATGCAAAGGAGAAACATGTCAGTAGTTTGGAGAGTGGCAACAAGCTAGTTACACCCACCCAGTTGGCCACACTCACCTACCTGTTTAGTTCTCGTAGTTACGAATGATAGCCAGCAACATCCAGGCTGCGCCTGATTGGCTCTGGCGTGGCATGGCTGAGCGCGGGCTGTCAGACGCGCGGCTATTGGCCTCCCTGCTTGACAGCTCCATATAAATAGCTGTCAAGCAGGGGGAAGGTCCCTGTCTACCGCTAACTTGTCTGCTGTTCAGTTCTGTTTATAAACTGCTGTTGACTTACCTCAGGAGCCTCCTGCCTCTTTCCTTCAGGGAGCTTATCACTACCCACTCCCTCTCCCCCGAGGTTAACCACAGCCCTGATGCAGCCCTGAAATGGAGTTTGACACCCCTGTTCTAGTGTCTTTATTTGAGAAAGAGCAAGGAGTAGCAATATCTGTGCCGATAGCTGTGTACCACCAGGCAAATGACAGAGATAAGTCTTCATTTGACTTGGCAATGTGATGAAATGCAGTGTGGAGTGTCATAGGAAAATTCCAATAGGAAACAAAGGCAACAACATAAGCAATAATTCTTATGTTAAGGTCATAGGTTTATTGTTTCTAATAATGTGGAACATTAGAAATGAATAGATATAAAAGATATAATAGCAGTAATACACTTGCATTAACAAGTCATTGCAATGGGCCAATGACAAATAGCAAACCCTACAAGGACTGCTATAAATCAAAGGACCCCGAGCTGATCTTGAACCCTATCCTTTATGCTGTTCTTCTAACCACATACATGCTTCACAACTTCACTAACTGTCACTTTCCGTGAACACCTGTGTACATTACTTTCAATTCCTCATTTCCAACAGTTTCATTTTCCCTGTTTTAAATGAATCCATCCAAGTGCATATTTTGCAAAACAAAAACACACACACACACATATTTCACAGTTAGCAATGGCTCAGCAGGATTACAAATATTTCTGGTGGTCATTTTGAAATCATCCTAGCTGAAAACTCGGGCTCATATCTCTTTCTTCTGGTCTGCTATCACCCATAGGACTTATTGAATCTAATAGATCGATAGGCTACATTTCTTGATTCCCACAGGAGCGAGGGGCTCTTTCCTAGCGTGGCACGACACAACCGTGAACGTCAAAAGCGTGCCGACAACAGCACGCCGACAACAGCGCGGCGACAGAAGCGCGATTTAACTTAAGGTAAGGTTTAGGGTTAGGTTTAGGGTTAGGTTTAGGGTTAGGTTTAGGGTTAGGTTTAGGGTTAGGTTTAGGTTTAGGGTTAGGTTTAGGGTTAGGTTTAGGGTTAGGTTTAGGGTTAGGTTTAGGGTTAGGTTTAGGGTTAGGTTTAGGGTAATGTTACAGCGCGCTTCTGTCGGCACGCTGTTGTCGGCGCGCTTCAGCGCTCATTCGTCTCTGTGGTTTTGACGGCGCGGTTTTGTCACCGCGCTTTAGTCGCACGTGCTTTTGTCGTACGCGCATTTGTGGTGGAACCCTTTCCTAGAGGATGCAAAAGACAGGTAGGTTTTGTAGACTGTAGGAAGGTTAAAATGGCTCCTCCCTAGTGAGTCACAGAATATATCTGATCGTTATGTAGATAGTTCCTTTGCTGCTGATGTTGCCCAGCTTGGTAATGAAACATCTGCAAGAAAATAACCAAACTGAGAGAGCACACAAATAAATTTCTTTCCATGTATAATGCATATTGTTGGACTTTCCTGGCAGGGTCTACCTAGTGGGTATTAAGGATTGTTATGGGTGTAGTATGCTTCCTATAAGCATACAGTATATCCTTTTCTGCTACAGTTATAAAACCTGCTTCACAAATTCTTGCTCAGTTTAGATTCTGCTCCCGAGAACAGCCCCCTGCCCCAGGTTGACTTCAACCTCCAACAGTCAGTGGATGACAAATCTGATTTCAGCTTTGCCTTAAGCACTCTACTCACAGAAACTTTTTTTTTTTAAATCGCAGTTCTTGACTACAAAAGATATTTTATCTGAAGTCACTTTGAATGCACATTACAGTAATTGCCGGCATTTGTCACTTGCAAAAAGGCCACTCATTATAACTTGCGGGTTAGGTGCACATGAAATGCATTTATATTTCAAGGGCTCCTGGGAAAGGCATATATGGAGAAAGAGGAATCAGCCTCTTATATCCAGTCAGACCATTGATCCAGTTACTCCAGCCTTATGCGCTGTTGGAAACACAGGCATGGACGCCTAAGCATCAGAGAGGAAGTCAGGATAATCAAAAATTAATCTGAAATCAAATATTAAAAGTAGGCTGGGGATAAAAGGAGGCCGTATCCTGCAATTTCACTATTGTAATCAAGCTTGATTGATTGAATGAATAATTTGGGCTGCAAATTTCAATGTTGACTCTTAGCAACTAGACAGACAGATGTCCCAAAGGTGCTTTTTCCAAAAGACAACCCAACCCAAGTTTCCCTACTTTTAGTTCAGCACCAGGGTGAAATGCTTTGAAGTCTGCTACCAGTTCACTTCGCATGCAAAAAAACAATGCTTGGCGTGCATGTGCACCACAGGCGCTACCGTGCAACACTGAAAAAGGAGGATTAAGAAGCCTTTTCTAAGTCTGGAAAGGTAAGTAGAACATCGAAGGGAGAAACAGCTGTGTTGGACGATTTAGATTAGCTATGAAGCAAGATTTCCTGCTTTCTGGTGAATATAAATCGTGCGCTGATTTCATTTATTATTATATTTATATGCTGCACTTTTCCCCCGAAGGGGACTCAGGGCGGCTGACAAATCAAATCTGGGAAGGGGGGGTACAGGCAAAAAATAAAAAACAAACATGACAATGCATAATTTAAAACACACAACAGTCATACCATTCGAGACGGGGGAAACAGCTCTTTAGCCCCAGGCCTGTCGGAACAGCCAGGTTTTAATGGCTTTGCGGAAGGCCTGGAGGGTGGTGAGGGTTCGAATCTCCACGGGGAGTTCGTTCCAAAGGGTCGGAGCAGCCACAGAGAAGGCTCTCCTCCGGGTAGTCGCCAGTCGACACTGGCCGGCGGATGGAATTTGGAGGAGGCCTAATCTGTGGGATCTAATCGGTCTAGTGAAGGTAATTGTCACACAACTGATTGTCAGAGCTACCGATTCGCCTGAACCAATAGCATTTTTTTTTTACTATTGGTTCGGGCGAACTGGTAGCATTTTTTACTACCAGTTTGGGCGAACCAGTCTGAACCGGTAGCATTTCACCCCTGGTTCAACCTACTGGCTCTTATATGTTTTTATTTCTGCTTCATAGTCCTTTGTTTGAGGATGACTAGAGAGTTGTTCATGATTCATTGTCTATCTGCAGCATATTCTGATTTCCAGTTGTTTAATAACTGATCAATAAACATATTTTTTCTCTTTATGTTGGGTTCTCAAATAACAGAATAATGGCATGAAAAAGCAGAAAGTTCAAAAAAAAATGCAGGACTGATAATGGACTACAATGAGATATTATGATCACTTAAAAATAAATTAATATTGATATTTCTAAATACTTGCACCCTTAGAAAAAATAAAGCAGATTATCTTAACCTCATGGCTAAAATAGCACTTTTATTATTAGGCCACCAGATATTCTAGTACTTATTTATTTGGGTACCAATGTTTATGCAGCCAAAATACAACTTTTTAAGCAGAATTGCTATAGTCTATGACTACAATAGGCAGATAAAATGGAGCAAAAATGCAATTAAAATCAATGGGACTGCATAATTCTATTGATTACCCAAAAAAGAGAAAGAAAATAAATGAGAAAAAGGGGGGGGGGGAAGAAACCTGAACCAATTTAAAAGAAAATAGAAGCAAAAACATAGAAGCCATATATTTATGAATAGACACACTTACACACATATTATATTTGAATAAACAGTAGACATATTCTATTTTAGTTACTCATAGGTAATTTGTATCAATAGCTAATTCATTCCTCAACTGATAGAAACATCGGCTCTGCAGACTTGAGTAACTGGGGCCATACTTGGTTCTTTCCAATGCTGAAGAATAAGGAGCTGAGCAGATTTCTCTAGCGTTGCACATGAAGCAACACAAGTATCTTGTCATTTTTAGATGGTTGCATAGCTGTTGCATTCATACGCCTGCAAATTTTAATGCTCTGGCTAGCAGCACAGCACAAAACAGGAAGTTGAATCAACCAGTCAGCGTGCAAGGTACACACCTCTGCACAACACACAGTTGGGATTTGGTAGGTATTTGTGTCAGTTCATCTGTGACTTATGCTTGCTCATCAACCCCTCCTCAGTATAGGTGTGTGGCAGGGGTGGGTTTCAGCCGCGCACTGCACGTGCATGCACAGTTCAATAGAAATTGTTCTGCACATGCGCAGAACTAAAAAAAAAAAGGATGGCGGCGGTGACCAGTGAACCGGTTCAGGGGCGTGGCCAGCCTGGGTCACTGCTGGCTGTGCAACCCAGGCTGGCATTCCACAACCGGTTCAGCCAAACTGGGCCAAACTGGTAGGAACCCACCTCTGGTGTATGGCAACAACTACCGGCAGTCGCAGAAACTCTAAATCAGCCATGAAGCTTTTAGATACAGAAAATCCCCTTTGTTTGTCCAGACAACATTCTACTAATTCAAAATATTGATCAAAAGAAAATGGATATTTGAAAAAATGTTATTGGTCTTACATCAATACTGCCACCAAAATTGAAGCAATAACAGGAGAAGATGCATGTGTATGTATAAATGAAGCGTTAATCTCATGGCATCTTCAGTGCACCCCCCCTTTCCCCCCCAAATAAGTTTACTGTTGTGACTTACACCAGTCATGTTCCCTTGCACAGGCTAACGTTTGACTATATGAGACTAGCATAGCAATGTATAAATAGCAGAGAGAAATATTAAGACTTAGAAGGGAGCGTTGATAGGGCAAAGGTCACATCGCTCTGAAAGAAATCATAGCAATTTTGGCGTTCATTTAAAATGTTTAATTGTTGTGACCAGAATAATAATGTTCCAATTGTGAGTTTCCAAAGATTTGTATGGCTTAATAGGTTTATGTTGTTGGCACTATGCAAATTTAGTCATAAAAATTACGTACACGTCTTAGAAAGCTACAGTATATTGGCTCTTCCCTCCACTCTGGAATACTACACTTCCATTTGCTTGATTGTCAGTCAATAACCTCTCATTATTCTCAGACATTAGGACTGCGTAGAGCAGGGGTGTCAAACTCAATTTCATTGGGGGCTGGTTGTGTTTGACCTTGAAGGGCCAGGGTGGTTGTGGCCAGCTCAATGTCACTTGTGTCGGGGGCGCCTGTGGTGGCCAGAGCACTTTGCCAATGAAAATGGGCTCTCAAGCACCGTTTTTGGCAGCAACGGCCTCCTGCAACCCTTTGCCAGCAAAAAGGGAGCTCAGAAGGGCTGCCTGCACTGGCAGTTGTGAAACATGTGCCAGGTCTTCACTGTTTCCAGGGTGGGGGACAGATGTAAGCACCCTGCGGGCCGGATCTGGCCCCGGGCCTTAAGTTTGACACCCCTGATGTAGCGCCTTGTTAGGGGAAAGTTTCCTTCTCTGTGTACCTCCGTAACTCTGACCAAGTAGAGACATGATTTTGGCATTGTCAACCTTTCCCTGTCTTGTAGCACCAAAATTACTTTAGTAATTTCCCTAATGAGCAAATCAGGAAACTTAGCCCATAATATTGACCACATTTGATTTTTGTAAAGATATTGCCTGGTTTAGCCTTTTCCTTTTTATAGACCATGGTTAGTTTGTCAATGATTTGTGTTTTGGGTTTTTTTTTCTGTTCTTGTTGTTTTTGTTGTTGCTGTTGTTATCATCATCATCATCATCATCATCATCATCATCATCATCATCATCATCATCATCTTTAATGTATGGTGTTGTTACTTTAGCCAGGAGGCTACAATGCAGACTAGCAGTTTGGCTCCTGTTGACCAGATAAAATAGGCAGAAGCTGAGGCAAGTGATAGGACCTCACCCTGCCATGCAGTGCCAGGACTCAAACTATTGGAGCAAAAACCATCTCGGCAGTCATTAAACCACTGAGCCACTGTGCCTCTTTGTCTCTTTAGTTGTGCAGATGCTAAAAATGCCATCTAGTAAAAAGCCTTGTCCCATTCTTTTCTTTGTATCTTTGCTTTCAGTGCCAAAGAAGGAGCAATCAACCAAAGCCAATGAGTATGGGGGAAGGAAGGCAAAACTGCACTGGACACACCAGTAAGCAACTGGGAAAGGGTGGGAAGGCATTATGGTAGCTTCATTTTTTTGAGAGGAAGGGAAATCCCAGGAATTCCTGCTAATGGGAAACAATATCCAGGGCAAATGAATTTAATTTCTTCTGGAGCAGCAGTTAATGAACCGCTGCAGTTAATTAACTCCTCATACAAATGACACCCCAAAGCAGTATTTAGAATATCCCAGATTGCTTAGTGTCATTCAGTGGCTGAACTACATCTTTCCAAAGCTTGTCTTCGGTGGTGATGCCAGTACCTATTACCTACTAAGGGATTTGAAACCTCTTTTTAAAACGCGGTGTTATTTTAAATCTAAAGTCCTAAGATACCTTGTAAATCTTTCAGATGGAAAGGCAGTACAGATGCGTAACTCCATTAAACAAAACAGAAAATAACCTTGACACTGTCTGTAGACTGTATTAAACATTTTGTAACTGTTTTTTCAATCCTTAGCCGATCCATTTCTTAAAAATCATTTCTGATGTCAGTTATGTACTGTAACTGGTTTCAATGGCATGGCGATAGTTTATTGCAAGTGTGGAAATGTGTAGGCTAAATACAGCTGCCAACCATACTGCCCAATATGTCATTCTTTCCAAAGGTGGTATTCAGCAGGTTCTGACCAGTTCTGCAGAACTGGTAGCAGAAATTTTGAGTAGTTCAGAGAACTGGTAAATACCACCTCTGACTGGCCCTGCCTCCATCTATTCTCTGCCTCCAGAGTCTCAGCTGATGAGGAGGAAATGGGATTTTGCAGTAACCTGCCACACCCACCAAGCCACGCCACCAAGCAATGCCAGACCCACCAAGCCACACCCATAGAACCAGTAATAAACATGTACAAGATAGCAGGTATAAATATAAACATGGATATAAACAAGAGAAATGAATACAAATAGATGGGGACAGTAGGACAGGGATGTTAGGCATGCTGGTGCATGAATGGTGAAGACTTTCTGAAGTAGCATTTGGAGAAGTATTTATCTAGAAGCTTCTGTCCTGATTCCAGATGCTGTTTTACTTTAGTCAAAGGGTAACAAGTCAAGCTGGGCATACTTTTTGGGTCTGACCAAAGTTCAATGTGGATGTATGGATGGATGTTGTGCCATCAAATTGATGTCAACTCTTCACAATCATATAGATACCTCTTATCCAAGTTGATCTGCCCCAACTGAGTCTTCTGATCTTTCATTGATGGACCCATTGCCACTGCAATCAAATCCAACTGCTTTGATTCTGGTCATTCTCTTTTTCATTGTCCTTGCATTATGGATTTCTCAAGGATACTTGTTCATTATCTAATTTGTCCAAATATGATGCTTTGAGTCTGGCATTTGCGTCTCGGGCGAGGATTCTGGATTGATTTATTCTATGATACATTTGTTTTTGTTTGTTTTTGGATATAAGGATTAGGGCACAGAGGTATTGATCTTTGAATTTCATGCAAGTTATCAGTGTAATTATCAGTACTTATAAAAACCAGTAAGGGATGTGGTGGCTCAGTAGCTAAGAAGCTGAGATTGTCGATCATAAAGGTTTAAGTTTAAGTTTAAGTTTTATTTTATTTATATGCCGCCCTATTCCCTAAAAGGGACTCAGGGTGGCAAACAACTTAAACAGGAAGGGGAAACATACAAGTACAAAATAAACATATTAAAATGACCAACAACCACACCTGTCGAGAGGGGAGGGGAGCTCATCAACCCCAGGCCTGCCGACACAGCCAGGTTTTAACGGCTTTTCGGAAAGCAGGGAGAGAGGTGAGGGTCCGAATCTCCGCGGGGAGTTCGTTCCAAAGGGCTGGAGCTGCCACAGAGAAGGCCCTCCCCCGGGTCGTAGCCAAATGGCATTGGCTGGTGGATGGAACCCGGAGGATGCCGGCCCTGTGCGATCTAATGGGTCTTTGGGAGGTAATTGTCAGCAGGCGGTCTCTCAAGTACAGGTTGGCAGTCTGGTGGTTCGAATCCCTAGCGCCGCATAATGGAATGAGCTCCCGTTACTTGTCCCAGCTTCTGCCAACCTAACAGTTCGAAAGCATGTAGAAATGCAAGTAGAAAAATATGAACCACCTTTGGTGGGAAGATAACAGCATTCCGTGCACCTTTGGCATTTAGTCATGCCGGCCACATGACTACAGAGACATCTTTGGACAGTTGTGGCTCTTTGGCTTTGAAACGGAGATGAACACCACCCCTTGGGGCCTGGAACGACTAGTACATATGTGCAAGGGGAACATTTACATAATAAGGACAGGTGGACTGCTTCAGAGACATTGAGCAGAAAGCTTTTGCATCCACTCAATAGTAGTATCTTCCATAGGATGACTGAGATCAATAAACAACAAGAAAACCAAATCTTAGCCAGATTCTATAGAACCAATGCATAAGCCAATGAAGTAACTCAACAGGGAAAAGAACCTTATCTCTTGGGGTGAAAGTCAGTTACAATTTACAACTTTTCTCCATATGGAGGAAGATGCCAGGGGAAAGGGAGAATCCATATGCAATAACTATCTGTGCTCACTACAATGATTTTACTTCTCCAGTTGAAGCATGTTCATAGTCATAAAGACAACTTTTGATTGATTATCTGCCACCACATTGCTTTCGACTCTGGGCAACCACACAGATAGATCTTCACCATGAAGATCTATCCACGGTCGGTTCTTTCAAGGCTCCCAATAGTGCACTCATTGCCACTGTAGCTGTGGGATAGTATGATGTGAGAAGGAATCATTTAGTAATTGTAATGTAATGCTTAAATGCATTTCATCTCTTCTGCTGAGCCCAGACCAGCTGTTTAGCCAACTTATGGTCAATATTTATTTGCTGCACTACTCTCACAGTTCTGTTTCTGCTGGCCTTAGGTTTTGTTGAAGAAGTTTCTTAGAATCTCTCTGGAAACCGCTTTGCAAAGATCTTAATTTTTGTGATTCTTAAACTAGACACTCTGTATTCCAAGGTTCAGTCCCTTCATTCTAATCTGGAGATAAAAATCATATAGGCATTTGTTTTACTTTAGTGTATTCCATCAATTCCATCAATAGAACTTTGTTGTTGTTGTTGTTAGTTGCAAAATTGTGTCCAACCCATCACGACCCTATGGATAATGTTCCTTCCTGCCATCTACCATCCTCTGGAATTCATTTAAGCTCATGCCTACTGCTTTGGTGACTCCAGCCAGCTCATTCTCTGTCGTCCCCTTCTTCTTTTGTCCTCAGTCTTTCCCAGCATGAGGCTCTTCTCCAGTGAGTCCTTCCTTCTCAATAGGTGGCCAAAGCATTTGAGTTTCATCTTCAGGATCTGGCCTTCTAAAGAGCAGTCAGGGTTGATCTCCTCTAGGACTGACCGGTTGGATCGCCTTGCAGTTCAAGGGACTCAATCAGGAGTCTTCTCCAGCACCATAGTTCAAAGGCCTCATTTTTTTTAGTACTCAGCCTTTTTTATGGTCCAACTTTCACAGAACTGTAGGAAGAAGAAAAAACACATGGTGTCATTTCCAGATGTGGTGCAATAAAGTCAACTCTTGTGTAGGATAGAAGTATTGTCAATAAATACAAATCCTACTTTTATTTTATGAGTTTATCAGATAGATATCCCACTTGCCCTCCAACAGCTCAAGCAGTGATGGGTTGCAGGAAGTACGCCTGGCCAGAGCACCAGATATCGTTTCGGTAGGGTGCTCTGGAAGGCCCACCCACACACCCAGCTCCTTACTGGTCTTTTAAGTCTTTGGCGCTTCTGCACATGTGCATGGCGTGTACAGTGCCTGCGCGACACTCCGCTGAGCATCTGGAGTATCGTGGAGGCTTGTGGAAGCAGTAAGATGCATGTGCATGCTGCACACATGTGCACGCGCACTGCGCACATCCATGTGGATAACACCGGGTACGTCCCAACCATACCAGTTGGAACGGGATCCAGAACCCACCACTGAGCTCAAGGTAATATTCATAAAATTCCCACCTTCTAATTTTCTGATAAAAACATCCCTGTGGGAGCAGTTGAACAGATAGACAGTGATAGGCTTCAAATTAATTGAATTTTCATGGCTTAAAGTAGATTTGATTCTGGCCTCCATGAAAGTCATGTGGAACTTTTACTTTTGGGTCCCTGTCTCCTGGAAGACCGTAAATATTCCCATGTCAAGACTCCCAAATAACCGAAAGAAAAAGACAGCACCGATAGATAACTTGGTGAGAAGAGCCATGGCAGCACAGAGGTTAGAATGCAATATTGCAAGCTAATTTTGCCAACTGCCAGCAGTTCGATTCTCACTGGCTCAAGGTTGACTCAACCTTTCATCCTTCCAAGATTGGTAAAATGAGGACCCAGATTGTTGGAGGAAAATAGGCTGACACTGTAAACCACTTAGAGAGGGCTATAAAACACTGTGAAGTGGTATATACGTTAAGTCTAAGTGCTATTGCTATTGCTACAACTTGCCTATTCCACATTCATGGCACAAATGGCTATGGAGGCACAAGATGCACACATGTGGGACTTCTGAAGACTATAGATATTCTTTGTATAAGGTAAAGGTTCTCCTTGCACATATGTGCTAGTCGTTCCCAACTCAAGGGGGCGGTGCTCATCTCCGTTTCAAAGTTGAAGAGCCAGAGCTGTCTGAAGATGTCTCTGTGGTCATGTGGCTGGCATGACTAAACACCGAAGGTGCAAGGAATGCTGTTACCTTCCCACCAAAGGTGGTTCCTATTTTTCTACTTGCACTTTTTTTACATGCTTTTGAACTGCTGGGTTGGCAGAAGCTGGGACAAGTAATGGGACCTCACTCTGTTATGCGGCACCAGGGATTTGAACCGCTGAATTGCTGATCTTTCTGATCAAGTAGCTCAGTGTATATTTTCCTTCAAGGGTGTCTGCAAGTAATTTAGCTATGTATCTGAGCTTCTGTGATAAGCTGGTTCCTGAATGCAGGATAAAGTACCCTGAGTCAGAGTGAAGAGTTATTGACATGTCTGGGATGAAGTATGACAATGATATATCTTTTGAACTACAGAAATGAAAGCCAAATATGATAGCTCCAGAGCCTAAGTGGTTAAAAGTTTGCAATAAGACTGGGGAGGCTAGATTCAAATCTGTTTTAAATCATAAAACCTCAAGTAATTTGGAGGCAATCACCATCTAGCAGTCCAACTGACCCCATGGGATGTTGTTATGTGAAAAATAGACGATGGGAATTTTATGGAGATTAGAGTTGTTGGAGGGATAGTAGAATATCTAAATAAAAGTAGGGTTTGTGTTTGTTAGTTCTCATTGCTTAGTATCCTAACACTTCCTAAAACTAGTCTTGGGTTTCGTTTTCTCCCCACGATGCTGCTACATGCCAGTGAGTTGATGAGCATACAGCTACATACTTAAATCCCTTTGATCTCAATGGCATTTTAAGTTCACTCAATTTTATCTGGGCTGCAGCTATCCCATTTACTCACTATATGCCAATCCAACATCTGTGGAAGCATTTGTGTGTATCTTCCCTTTCTGAGTGCCTTTTTTTTTTTTTTGAGGTAATGGACTAATTTTAATTAGCTTCTCATCAGTTTAATATTTTTATCTATCCATTTAGATACTGCGTAATAAGCACATCTGTGAATCACTTTGCTCTCCTGCCCCAACACATTCTTATTCACTGAATGATTGGTTATGTACCATAATAGTCTCTCCGGCAAATTAATGTATTTGCATAAGGATGATGTCTCAGGCTTTCTCAACTCTCCCATTTCTGCTCCCATTAAACAGACACCTCCATGCCCATTAATAAATTAAGTTCTGCGTAGGAAAGGCCATAAAAACCTAGCAATATTCTGGTGCACTGATCTTTTTCTCTAAAATAGCTCATTTCCACTAACATATTGACATTCAGAGAGGCATTTTCAAGTCACCTAGTCTTGTTAAGGAACATCTACATGTCTGCCAAAGTACTACGAAGATGCCATTTAAGCAAGCAGTCGGATCCTATGAATAATGAATCCATTCATCACTTTACATTCCAGGTGTATAATCTGCATCCCATTCAGAAGATCCTGCTCCCCACTTTATTCCTCCACCTGCCAAACACCCAAGTTGTTGATATATATCCCTATCTTATGCTGCCACTCTTCAATAGGCAGGTTGTGTATGTATTTGCTATTGGCTTTGCTGTTGTCATTTTCATAATTCATAGTTTGCATTTGGGAATCGATCGAACACGAAGCCTGCGCTCACTGGAAATGTGTGTTCAAATTTAATTGTTCATGAAAATATTTCTTCATGGAAAATAATTATTTATTAAAAGACAGAATAAAAATCAGAATAATTAAAATAGTGGCTAAAATGCAAACAGGGACGCAGTGTCTCAGTGGCTAAGATGCTGAGCTTATTGATCAGAAAGGTCGGCAGTTTGGTGGTTCAAATCCATAGTGCCACATAACAGAGTGAGCTCCCGTTACTTGTCCCAGTTTCTGTCAACCTAGTAGTTTGAAAGCATGTAAAAAAAGTGCAAGTAGAAAAATAGGAACCATCTTTGGTGGGAAGGTAACAGCGTTCCATGCGCCTTCGGTGTTTAGTTATGCCGGCCACATGACCAGAGAGACGCCTTCAGACAGCGCTGGCTCTTCAGCTTTGAAACAGAGATGAGCACTGCTCTCTAGAGTCAGGAATGACTAGCACATATGTGCAAGGAGAACCTTTATCTTTCAAAATGCAAAATGAAAAGTTCTATCACTGTAAAAAAAATATGTCCAAACGACTTCTAGAAAAGTTGGTTTCATCTGCCTTTGGAAGGCCATGACAGTATGAGCTGTATATGCAGAGTAAGTTGCTATGAAAAAAGTTCATGAACTCTTTCTCACTGTATGCCTTACTATGTGGGAACTGTCAGAAGTCTTCCCTAGTTATCCAGACAAGATGGGTAGGTTCTATTGAGGTGAGCAGAGCCTCCTGCCGCTGCTACTACAGGTTCAGTTGATCCAGGCTGAACCGGGAGCAACCCACCTCTAGCCGGCATGACTAAATGCCGAAGGCGCATGGAACGCTGTTACCTTCCCACCAAAGGTGGTTCCTATTGTTCTACTTGCATTTTTACATGCTTTCGAACTGCTAGGTTGGCAGAAGCTGGGACAAGTAACGGGAGCTCACTCCGTTACACAGCGCTAGGGATTCGAACCACTGAACTGCTGACCTTTCTAATCGACAAGCTCAGCGTCTTAGCCCCTGAGCCACCGTGTCCCTCTATATTATTTATACATATACACATATACATGTACTTTGTTAATGTTTTATTTAAACTTACAGTATATTTGTGTTTGCATGTGTAATACGTTTTATTAGTGTTATATATCAGTGATTGCACAACCTCTCCGGATGCCACATGCTAAAAATTAAATAAATATATAAAATCTACTGGAAACCAAAAAAAGTAGAATTATAGTTCATATCTTATAATCATATTCAGATCACAGTCATTCCAATTGTTGTATCTTTCCTGCAAAGAGGCAAGATAATGACTGCTTTAATACAACAAGAACAGGGATTACAGGAATGAGCATATTACTCAAATTATGATTTCCTTTATGCAGAGAAGCTTTCTATGTTTCAAAGGGGAAGGCCTGGAACTGGTGATGAATCACACAAAATTGATGCTTGATAATTATTTGTCCATATTGCCAGAAGAATGATAAAGCAGGCATTTCTGGAAAGCTGACATAAATTACACTATAGGAAATCAACTAGCCCACAGGCATTGCAGAAAGAAAGGCAGATAAGGGCCACCACCTTCAAGTGGGAGAAAGAGTGGGAGAAGTTAAGATTGTAAGAGGAGAGAATACCATAATAACAAAAGTAGTAGGGATGCCAGGTGTATTCAACAACCAGAATTCTGATAACTGGAACACAAGCTATTTAACAAATTAGCAGAGCTGAAAGGAATCGTGTAGGTCATCTACTCCAACCTCCTACCCAAACAGGAGACCCTACACCATTTCTGGCAATCCAGTCTCTTCTTGAAAGCCTCCAGTGATGAAGCTTCCAGAACTTCTGAAGGCAAGCTTTTCCATTAATTGATTGTTTTCACTGTCAGAAAATGTCTCCTTATTTCTAGGTTGAATCTCTCCCTGATCAGTTTCCCTCCATTACTCCTTGTCTGGCCTTCAGGTGCTTTGGAAAACAGATTAACCCCATCTCTCTGTGACAGTCCCTCAAATATTGGAACGCTGCTATCAAGTCTCCCTTGGTCTTTCTCTTCGCTAGACTAGCCATGCCCAGTTCCTGTAACTGTTCTTCATATATTTTAGCCTCCAGTCCCCTGTTGCTCTTCTTTGCACACTTTCTAGAGTCTCAACATCTTTTTTATAGTGTGGTGTCCAAAACTGGGAATCTTCACGGAACTGTCGAACATCAATTTTGAATCATGACCAATGGTAAGAAGATGATCAATTACATGACCCAATGTATTTGTAGAGATGAGTTATACACTCTTCTGTACACATGTTTGATGGTGACATACTTGGGCAAAAGATTTCAGTATGGAATGTTTCTGCCCATCTTTTGGGTCAATGGGATATTCTTTTACATTCACCATTGTCCTGTTAGCCCCATTTCTCTCCTTTAATGGCCAAGAACTGGCCCTCAGTTCTGAAGGAAAGAGTCAAAATCCCAGTTTATGACCCTAGACTGGAAGACTTTGAAAACAAATCAGAATAGCTCATGAACCCATTCCAGCAAGGTTGCTAATGATGGTACCGAAACAGAAAGTCCAAATTACTAGGGGAAAAAAAGTAGTAGAAGAGAAGAAAGAATATTTTGATGGTCTCCACATTGACTTTCTGGAAGGATTTATTTAGCCAGGATAGAAAATTAGGATGGACTGTTTACTGTGATCCAAAAAAGCTTTGCATGAACTCTGAAATATAATTATATTGTCCTTTCATCATAAAACAAGGTACTGCTAACTCAAGCATTACTTCTATTTAGACATGGGGATGACTCCCACAGCTTCAGAAGGCTGATGTGTCAAATGACCCTCAACATGCCACAAGAAATTAAAATTCATTTATAAGCTCCAATAGTTTTGTCAACCAATGGACTATTAATTCATGTAACTGTATCATTAAGAACAGAAGACACCTGTTTTGACCCCAATTACCACTGCTTGGCAGTCTGACTTATGCTTACTCCTTTCAATTTATAGCATGGAATAAAAAGATGTAATTAAGATTGCATTTTTTATATTATTTGAACAGGATATAAGACAACCTTGCTTAGGAAAAAATAATAGCTGCCCCTCAAATACATTCTTGAACTATTTGAGTCACCTTTCCTAACCTACAATAACTAATTTTTCATGTAATCTCCTCTTCGTATAATCTTATGCGGTTTTTGACTTTTGGGTATTTTGAAGACAAATACTTGCAATTTAACTGCTGTTTTGAAATGTGTTTAAATAAATTTCACTACATTCTGAATGGGAATACAGGATGGAGCGACATTAATACAAATGGACACTGTCTGTTTTCTTGAATCTAAAGTAAGACTATATCTTGTTAAAAACATGGATTGAAAACAATTATTTGATGCTCCAAAATTTCTGGTGGTTCATATATTATGTGCAATGATTCTTCCTTATAGTTCAGTCAATTAAAAATTGGCATTTAAGTCACTTAGATGTTTTTGATTTTTTTTTAAAAGTATTTTGTCTATGTAAGCTCCTGTTATATTTCAGTCAAGGGTATCTTCCTTACTCACTACAAATAAAGCTTTAGATGGAAAAAATAGATGAGGAGCAGAAATCTGTTCCTATCAAATTTAAATATAATCATTTGATTCTGTTAGTTAATTTAATATACTGATTTGCAATTTGATGCTGCTTTAAGGTATTGGGAAAACCAAATGTGGGTATCTGTTGTGGCCCAACAGGAGCCGTTGGAGCTGCCACCAGACTCTGACAGTGAGGGGCCCTATGAGTCAGCTGTGGAGGATGTGGAGGACCCTGGACAGGATTCTGACTCAGAGCAGGGCACAGAGAGGCTGGTTGGCCATCAGGAGGCACCTGAGCCTTGGACCAGTGGGGAGGAGACAAGAGAGTGTGATCCTGATATCAGCAGTGACTTGTTCCTGGATGCCCGGCACCAAAGAGCTAATAGGTGTCAGGAATAGTTGTGCAAGTACAGGAGGTAAGTGCACTCATCTGGTGGTAATTAGGCTCCTCTCCAGACTATAAAAGGACTGCTTGTGCACACGCCCCTTTTGCAGAAGTCAACGAAGGAACTAATGTTGGAGAACATTATTGTGAGCTTGGCAGGCTGGATTGCTGCCACGGCTTATCTGTGCTGGATTGCTGCCCAAGCTTGTCTGTGCCAGTTTGCGGCCAAGGACCTGTCTGTCTGTTAATTAAATGCCATAACTTATCTTTGGCTTGGAGTGTGTTGGTGTGGGTCGAGGGGGGTCAGAACAGGTATCCATAGTCATATATATAGATAGCATAATAGTACTATACTAATGTCATAGTATAATAATATCAGAACAGAGTCATAGTAGTTTTATGACCGAGGAGGGGAAAAAAACCAAAGACTCCCTAGAATTCAAAACAGTACTTCCAGATAGCTTTCTTGACTGCCATAAAAGATTGTGTTCTTTGAGATTATTATTGTTGTTGTTGCTGTTAATCATCACACAGTCAACCAGATGTTCAGTCTGGGTTTGGCATTTTTGTCTACAAATGGAGTCCTTACCAAGGAACTTGGACAGGCAGATCTGGATGTTTGATCGTGTTACAGATATTGTCGCAGGATGGAAGCTGTTTCCAGTAACACAGCCTTCTGCAATTGACTGCTGGTGAATTTGTCAATGCAGATAGTATTCAAATGGTTCTCCAGGTGTTTGGGATTGCACCCAAGGCACCTATTACTGTTGGTACTAACCTTGCTTGCCTTTGCCACAGTTGTTTTATTTCTATTCATCGGTCTTTGTATTTTGTTATCTTCTCTAAGTCTTTCTCTTCTCTTCTGCTGTCTCCAAGCTCTGCCACATCCACTATCTATCCAGACTTTTTTTTTTCTTACTGACAACTGTTAACTCCAGGGTTTTATGTGGCAGATGCCTGTCTGTCTGAATTCTAAAGTCCCGGAGCAGTTTAACTTCTTCATTTTCTCTGACTTTCTGTATTTTATGGTCCCACCAGTTCTTGCTTGCAGGCAGATGATATTTCTTGCAGATTTTCCAATGCACCATTGTTGCTACTTTATCATGCCGCTGCTTGTACTCAGTCTGTGTGATCTTCTTGCAGCAGCTTACCAGGTGCTACCACTGTCTCTTCAGCTTCTTTGTATAGGTGGCATTTACTGTCTGTTGCTGTCTTTTTAGTTCTGTAAATACAGGCTTTGTATGATCATGATAATGATGATAATAATGATGATGATGATTGTTGTTGTTTTCTGATGGTTTTGCACCCTAACATGTCTGATTAGGGTTGGCTTCTTTCTTTCTTTCTTTCTTTCTTTCTTTCTTTCTTTCTTTCTTTCTTTCTCTTTCTTTCTTTCTTTCTTTCTTTCTCTCTCTTTCTTTCTTTCTTTCTTTTTCTTTCTCTTTCTTTCTCTTTCTTTTTCTTTCTTTCTTTCTTTCTTTCTTTCTTTCTTTCTTTCTTTCTTTCTTTCTTTCTTTCTTTCTTTCTTTCTTTCTTTCTCTTAGCCAAGATCAGCTAAGGTAAGCCACCTGCTATGTCATGTTAGAGACACACAATATTCTTTTTTTTAATTATTTATTATATTTATCTGCTGTCCATTTCAGTTTGAGTTGACTCATATTTTCTCTGCAAGGGGCCATTTTCATGATTCAGAGCTGCAAGAAGGAGATGAGCTGCATTTTGAGCTTTTGCCTGGTATTTAGGTGATGCACTTGACTATTATACTGAGCCTTGTAGAGCTTACAATTTTTCCCATGTGAGAAATCATGTGCTAAAACATTGATCAGGGAATGAAAAAAAATGAAGATGACATGCTGAGGGTTGCCCACCTTTGATTCATTGTTAGGTTTTGGATATGAAGAACAACACTATGATTTGTTCAGATAAATAATGTGTGAATTGTAAGTGTTCTTTCACCCCCCATGCATTGAAAAAAGACTCCTTTTGGAATGGAAAAAGAGATAAGATTTTAAACTGTAAATAAACAAAGGATGTGGAATTAGAATAGTATTTCAAGTTCCTCCCCAGAGAAACATTTGAAGTATTGAGAAGAAAGTTTTGACGAAATGGTCAATGGGGTGTTACTGGATATTGCTAGATAATCATCACATTTCAGCAAAGCAAATTATAAAGTTAATATTGTGGTTCTTTATCGGTGAAGAAATGAGCAAGAACTCCTGTTGAGTTCACTCAAGCACAGGCTGAGCAGTTTCCCACAAAATCAGAATATTTGAAGCAGGAGATTAGGAAGTGGAAGCTGGAGGCTACGCAAGAAGCAGCCCTAATTAATTAACCCTGACTGTAAATTAAAAGAGGGAATTCTAGTATTCCCTCCTGTGTTAATATGCACAAATTCCACACTCCCTGGAGCTTTAACAAATGGATCGGGGATTTTGTGGAAGCATTTATTACAAGCGGGAGGTAGTTTTGACTCTGAATAATTGTTTGATCTCCGCATCCAGTCTTTAAATAGCCCAACAAGTTATCTCTCAGGACTTGGTTTGTTTGTTTGTTTATTATTTATTTATATCCTGTCTTTATTATTTGTACAAATAACTCAAGATGGCAAAAATGCCTAATACACCTTCCTGCTCTAACAACATCCCTTTGCGGTGAGGTAAAGTGAGGTGAGGTAAAGTGAGGTGAGGTAAAATGAGGTGAGGTAAAGTGAGGTGAGGTGAGGTAAAGTGAGATGAGGTGAGGTAAAGTGAGGTGAGGTGAGGTAAAGTGAGGTGAGGTGAGGTAAAGTGCGGTGAGGTAAAGTGAAGTAAAGTGAGGTGTCAAGTCATTTCCCTATGTAGCCTACTGTACATACTCACCACAGCCAACTCACCAAGGCTAACATGTCACGACCAACTCACCATGGGGCAGCTCACTGCAAGGAGAAAGTTACACTAATATCAAATAAATGGTGGAATAGAATCATTAAAGAAAGGAGAGACAAAATGAAATATGAATGACAAAAATTAAAATATTTTTGTTTATTTATTTTAAAGGATTAAATTGAATTGTTAAATTTAAATTTAATTTAAACCAGAAGTAACTGCTGATTCATGGCATTTATGGCAAAAGAAGTGATGTAAAATATGGTCACATGACCCCAGGACCTCTCAAACTGTAGGAAATATGAGCTGATTGTTGAGTGCCTCTCATGTAGTCATATGACCATGGCAAGGGCAGCCATTGGAATTTTAGGAACAAGTTGTAAGTATCCTGTGGGTAGATCCATGGTAACTCCAAACAGTTACCAAGTAACTGGTTGTAAGTCGAAAAATACCTGTATAACTCAAACTGCCACCAAAGGTGGCCAATGAAATTTAACCAAAGATTCGTACTCACCCATGGAGAACTCAAATTATTATAAAAGCATGAAATTCCACTTGTGAAGCTTTCTCCTGTGAAAGAATTTCTCTTTCATTAAACTGAGTAAGAACCTATAGTAGAAAATACAGTAGAATTTATCTGCTCATCAGCAACTCCAAAGTTCGTCCTTTAGGCACTGTGGTTGAAGGAAAATAATATTATAGAAAAAGCTTTTCCATGGAACTATTCCTGCTTTCACAATGGCATCCTTATTATTACCAACCGTTGGTAATTTTCAATGTGACTATTTTACAATGGCACTTGTAAAATTAATGTTCTAGGCACACAAAGTGGCCAGGAACACTAACATCAGCATTTTGTCTCCCAGACAATGCACAAGGCTCGATTGTGTTATCTCAAAAAGCTTAATCTCAGGATTATAAATTTGGAGAGGGGGAATTGAAATCCTTAACTCTAATATGTTCTGCCTATTCCTTGTCACTTCTTGCTGATTGCAACATTAACCTCTCAGAAATATATCAAATGTGGTTGCTAGCTATTCAAAGGTTACACACTCCTGATTTACAAAGTGCTTCATACTTCTCCTATTTAGGAAGAAATGTACAAATGCCCATTGTCTCTTTTTTAAAAAAAATATGAATGAAGCAGAATTCTCATCCAGCGTTAACCTAAATGTGCAATTTCTTGTATAACTTTAGTATACTACAATCATTTATATACGCCTCATATCTGAGATCCTAAAATTACTCCCGGCTCAGACATACAGCATTTTCTGTTTAGGCAACAAAAATGCCTAAAATGTATTTATACAGATCGTGATGGTTTAATGCATACCATCTGGGCATTCTGGATTATCTGCACAAAGAAGAGAGGGTCAACCTATTCTCCAAAGCACCTGAGGGCAGGACAAGAAACAGTGGATGGAAACTAATCAAGGATAGAAGCGACCTAAAACTAAGAAGAAATTTCCTGACAGAACAATTAATGTTGTGTTGCTCCAACACTGCAGGTTTTAAAGAAGAGATTGGACAACCATTTGTCTGAAATGGGATAGGGTTTCCTGCCTGAACAGAACAGAATAGAATAGAATAGAATAACAGAGTTGGAAGGTACCTTGGAGGTCTTCTAGTCCAACCCCCTGCTTAGACAGGAAACCCTACACCACTTCAGACAAATGGTTATCCAACATTTTCTTATAAACTTCCAGTGTTGGAGCATTCACAATTTCTGGAGGCAAGTCATTCCACTGATTAGTTGTTCTAACTGTCAGGAAATTTCTCCTCAGTTCTATGTTGCTTCTCTCCTTGATTAGTTTCCACCCATTGCTTCTTGTTCTACACTCAGGTACACTTGTTCTACACTGCCCTCGGGTGCTTTGGAGAATAGCTTGATTCCCTCTTCTTTGTGGAAATCCCTGAGATATTGGAACACAGGTATCATGTCACCCCTAGTCCTTCTTTTTATTAAACTAGACATACCCAGTTCCTGCAACCGTTCTTCATATGTTTTAGCCCCCAGTCCCCTAATCATCTTTGTTGCTCTACTCTGCACTCTTTCCAGAGTCTCCGTATCTAGAAAACCTCCAAAGTGCCTTCCAACTCTGTTATTCTGTTACATTCTAGCAGACGTATTAGCTGCCTTGGAATCTAATAGAAGTCCTTTTAAAAGGTTGGTTCCTTTATCATTTTAATTATTAATAATTAGGAAACATAATTGTTAATAGCTGAAAACTCAGGTGTGAAAAATAAGAAGCCTACCTCATTGTAACCACACAAAGATTTTTATTTATTTATTTATTTATATGAAGAAAGTGTATAGGAAGGAAACCTCAGTGGAAACAATATTTCCTCAATATTTTTCTCTTTCCTATCCAATGACAAAAGTGTGTGCTGAAATACCATCTCTGAAAAGATGCTATATTTCATTGCATGCTGGGAAAATAGACTCTTGGAAAGTAATATGCTTTTTTTTTTTTCACTAGTACTGCAATGCTCCCTAAGAAAGCTCATAAAAAACTGAGTTGCTTTGTTCAGTTAGGCTGAGGAGAATTGATAACTTGGCAGAATGGCCAAATGTGGCTACCGCAGGAAGAAGAAAAATGTTGCCAAAGAAACCCATAAAAGCACTGAAACCCATGAAGACAATATGAATGTATACCTGTATATCCTAAGGTAAAGTTCACTTCGCACAAATCAAGAAACCGTCTCAAAAAAGTTATGGAGATTTTTAAAATGGGGTTTTATTTATTCTTATTGATTAATATGCCTTCCCACTTCACCACAGACACCCTGGCTGGCTAAAAGGTAAGTCTAGCTATTTAAAAAAAAAATAGGGCAAAATCAAAACACATATTTCGAAACAATGTCTTTGTAGCTAGAAGACTTACTTCCATATTTACTTTTTTCCCAGTCACTTTTAAGAAAATTTTGTTCTATCTATTGTCGTATCTGTTATATTCTAATACCCATTATTCTCAACAGACAGGTATTGTGGAATATTACCTCAAGATGCATGCCCCGGTAGTCCTAACCGCATAGTAGTATGGGAACTGCATAGTTATGTTGTGTACTTCCATATAGGTAAAGGTTCCCCTGGCACATATGTGCTAGTCGTTCCCGACTCTAGGGGACAGTGCACATCTCCTTTTCAGAGTCAAAGAGCCAGCACTGTCCAAAGACGTTCTCCGTGGTCATGTGGATGCATGACTAAACACCGAAGGCACATGGTAACGCTGTTACCTTCCCACCAAAGTAGTCCCTATTTTTCTACTTGCATTTTCACGTGCTTTCAAACTGCTATGTTGGCAGAAGCTGGGATAAGTAACGGGAGCTCACTCTGTTCCGCGGCGCTAGGGATTCGAACTGCTGAACTGCCGACCTTCTGATCGACAAGCTTAGCATCTTAGCCACTGAGCCACCACATCCCTTAAGTAACTGAGCTTCCATGTACAACTAGGTTAAATTTGTTTAGGAATTAAATGTGCATTTATCCCTTATTCACCTGAAGAAAAGAAAAAAAACTGAGAAGGAGAAGGGAAGGAGTAGTAGTT
This sequence comes from Thamnophis sirtalis, assembly GCF_051295495.1. Classification (NCBI taxonomy): domain Eukaryota; kingdom Metazoa; phylum Chordata; class Lepidosauria; order Squamata; family Natricidae; genus Thamnophis; species Thamnophis sirtalis. The sequence goes on from NW_028261388.1 coordinate 13,561,401, forward strand.
AAAAACTGTAAAATAAAAATTTCATAGTACTAGTTTTGGCTGTCTCATGAATTCTGTCACCCAGGTAAAGAAGAGGTTAGGTTTCATTTTCTAAACTGTACAACATATTTTGATGGAACGCTCCTAGTTGTCTTAGTAATATTGTGTTTTGCATGGCCAGTAGTGTAATGAAACATGACGGGAGCATTCATACATGCAATAAAGTAACAGACCAGCAAATGAAACAGGACAGACTTCTCCAAAAAAGATGGAAAACAGTGGCTTTTTATTAGAAGAGCATTTGGAAGCCTTTGCCATTCTGTTCAGTAATCTTTGAAGGAGCAGAGGTCATTTAAAAATATGAAGTTGGGCTTTGCAAACTTGACAATCATTTCATCACTAGGACAGGCAATAAAATGGAACGTTAGCATAAAAAGTTGGCCCATATGACCATCCAGAGCAGGAGTTCCCAACCTGTGGGTTGTGGCCCCCTAGTGGCCTGTGAAGGGTTTGAAACTGGGCTGCAGAAACCACCAGCAAGCACGTGAGCATGCTTGCACATACATCCTCACTTGCACGAGGATCATGCGAGCATGCGTGCATGCGTGTCCACAGCATGCTGCTTGCACAAATGGAGCTGTGCTGGTCACTCGCACAGAACCATCCCCTCCCCTTTCTCTCAGCCGCCAGTCCATAAAACCAGAAACACTGGGTCCGAACCGGCTGAATCCCACCCCTGCATTTAGGTGATGATTTTGTTACCAGGAATCTGGCTTCCCATTTCCTCATTTTATGAATAATTCCTCCACTCCTTGCAAAGCAGGAATCACCCACCCACACACCTGCCTCTTCAATAGGCAATCATGAGTGCTATAAATGACAAGTTCTGATTCAACCCACTATTAGAAGAAAAGAGGTAAATCTTTCATTAAAACTGTACTATTTGCAAGTACTGTTATGACAGGGTTTTTTTCCAGATTAATTTGCTTCGCTGCCTTCTCAAGATACAAAGCTTATGACGCCGTTGCTATTTTTCTTCATGTCTGCTTGTTCTTGGACTTACAAATTTCTGCAAATGTGTTAATTTTCCAGAGTTAAATGTGCTTTGTTCATTGTCTGGCACTCTAGGTAAGCATCATAAAACTTTTTTTTCCTCCAGCCAGTATCAATTTAATCCCATTTTATGGCTATATTTGAAAAAGCGAATTAATATTTCTATGATAAATAAGTAATTTCTAAAAAGGAGTGACTATAAGATGCTTCTTTGTTTTTTTGCTTGGTGTTTTTATAAAAATTGTGGGGGATTTTACTGCTTGTATTCTTAATACAGTAATACAGGAACACATGCCTAAATCTGCACATTTTATTCTATGTCATTTGGTAGCAGGAATCAGTGATGTAATTGTTCCTTAGAAGCAAAATGTTTGGATGAGAATGAGCATATATTAAGAAAAGAACTAGGGTGAGAATTAGCTATGGTATAAATTGTACTAAAGGTAAAGGCAAAAGTTCCTCTCACACATATGTACTAGTCGTTCCTGACTCTAGGGGGTGGTACTCATCTCTGTTTAAAAGCCAAAGAGCCAGCGCTGTCCCAAGATGTCTCCGTGGTCATGTGGCCAGCATGACTAAATGCCAAAGGTGCACGGAAAACTGTTACCTTCCCACCAAAGGTGGTTCCTATTTTACATGCTTTCGAACTTCCAGGTTGGCAGAAGCTGGGACAAGTAACGGGAGCTCACTTCGTTCCATGGCACTAGGGATTTGAACCGCCAAACTGCTGACTTTTCTGATCGACAAGCTCCACGTCTTAGTCACTGAACCATCACGCCCCTTGTGAATTGTACTAGTATTACATCTTCTTCAAAACGAACCACACACAACCCAAAAAGAAATAGTTAAAGGTACAAGGAAGTATTACAGAACCATACCCTCTGCTAGATCGCCTAGCTCAGTGGTTCTCAACCTGTGGCTTGGGAATCCCTTGGGGGCAGGGGGCTCAGATGGGAGTCCACAAAGTCTTAATGAAATGTTTTGATTTAAATTTTGAGTTTAAGTCTTGGGGCTCCGTGGCAATGTTCCATGGCCACAAAAAGTATTTAAAGGAGGCCCATGGTGAAAAAAAAGTTGAGAACCACGGGCGTAGCTAATTACCTAAACATCTAGTTTTCTAAACCTAAACTGTTTTTACATGAATAGGAAAACTAGGATATAGAATGAACTGCAACTCAGATCAGGAAGATGTAAAACAACAACTATGGCAACATATAAATGCCCTGGGCAGAGGTGGTATTCAGCAGATTCTGACCAGTTCTGGAGAGCTGGTAGCGGAAGTTTTGAGTAGTTCAGAGAACCGGTAAATATCACCTCTGACTGGCTCCACCGCCATCTATTCTCTGCCTCCCAAGTCCCAGCTGATCAGGAGGAAATGAGGATTTTGCAGTAACCTTCCCCTGGAGTCGAGTGGGAATGGGGATTTTATAGTATCCTTTTCCTGGAGTGGAGTGGAGTGGGAATGTGGATTTTGCAGTAACGTTCCCTGGAATGGAGTGGGAATGGGGATTTTACAGTATCCTTCCCCTGGAGTGGAGTAGGAATGGGGATTTTGCAGTAACCTTCCCCTGGAGTAGAGTGGGAATGGGGATTTTGCAATAACCTTCCCCTGGAGTGGAGTGGAAATGTGGATTTTGCAGTAACCTTCCCCTGGAGTGGGGAGGGAATTGAGATTTTACAGTATTCTTCCCCTGCCACGCCCACCAAGCCACACTCAGCAAGCCATGCCACACCCTTCAAGCCACATCCACAGAAATGGTAGTAAAAAAATTTGGAATCCCACCATTGGTCCTGGGAGACAGCAGTGCCAAAGAAAATGATAATGAATTTATGTGTGAAGTCACCAGGAGACAAGATTTACTTAACTATTTTTAGAGTTACATGTCTGTGAAGATTCTCAGTCATCCAGGTCATGGTTGTCTCAAAGCTGCTATTTTTCAAGTGGCAACTGGATGAGTTGGAAGCAGAGATGGGATCAGGGCTATCCGATAGTTATCAGCTGCCCTTGGAATTGTAGATCAGTGGGGCAGAAGAACAGCTGGAGCCTGGTCCTGATGTACACATGCACAGAGCTGCCAGGAGAAAGGAACAGTTAAAGAACAAGGGGCGACTTGGGAATAAAGCAGTGGTTGGATTCAGCCAGTTCGCACCTGTTCAGGAGAACCAGTTGTTAACTTTCTAAGCAGTTTGGAGAACTGGTTGTTGGAAGTAATCTCATTTTTTCCACTTCACAGAGCTAATTTTGTAAGGAAGGCAGGAAGGAGACTTTCTGGTGTTGTTTCTAGCCTAATCTTTATTGCCCTGCTTACAGAAACTGTGTCTCTGGTTAACACTTATTACATTGTAACAGCTAATGTGAAGAGCCCATTGACATGAGTGACCTTGAATTGGCCATGCCCACGCAGTCACATGACCACCAAACCATGCCCACCCAGCTGGTCATTACGGCAGAGAACTGGTTGTTAAATTATTTGAATCCCACTATTGGAGTAAAGACACAGGTGGATGGTGAATGGCTCCTCCCATAGGGAATAAAGAGGAGCGAAAGGAGAGTGGAGTTTGCAGGAAACAATTAGTTTGCTTAATTAGTGTGAAGATTTCTTTGTGACTCTCAGAGACTGTTTGCCAAGTATTTTCTTGTACAGCCTTGCCTTTGGAAGATATTTTCCTGGCAGCTTTCCAAGCCTGATAAGGTCTGTGATTGTAAATTCACCTTGAAAGACTGTTTTCCGGGATTTTGCAGGATGTGAATGAGAGGAACGCACATTAACTTAATAAAAGGGGGTTTATTTGGGATAAGGAGTCTGCTTTGTGATTTTGTGAACCCTAGGTCAGAAGAGTCTTTCCCAATTTCATTTCTGGAGGGAATGCCATACATATATTATATTGCTTTAAATTATTCATCATTTTTACAAGGCACCAAGAGTCACATGACTACTGCAGTTTATCAATCTAATAAACACATACGCACATAAAAATAAGTAAGAATGATATATTTTGAAAGATTTCAGAGGTGAAGTGAGGTTTTTCCTGTGAGTTTTATAGTACAGTGAGTGGTTCCATATTCCATCAGTCTTTACTTAATATCCATGAAACAATGTTGGGTTAAAACAACTAGATTTTGTGACTGAAGTTAAGGAATGTAATGTTAGAATGTTAATTTTATGCCAGAAGTACACAGTTTAATAGGAATTTGCATAAACAATTCAGTTTGCCTTTAGGACTAAAAGCTGAAATATAAACTACTTCACTGTTTAGGGCAATGAGGCTCTGCCTATACAGCAGTCTATTAACCAATAGCAATAGCACAGACTTATATACCACTTTACAGTGCTTTACAGACCTCTTTAAGCAGTTTATAAACTGCATATTGTTCCCAACAAATTGGCTTCTCATTTTACCCACCTCAGAAGGATGGAAGGCTGAGTCAACCTTGAGTGAGATTTGATTTGCCAAATTGCAGGCAGCTGGTAGTCAGCAGAAGTAACCTGTGGTACTGCATTCGAACGGTACTGCATTCTAACCACTGCACCACCGTGGCTCATGTTGTCTGTTGATCAAGATAAGAAAACACAATTTTGTTCCATTTAGTTTTCAGCAGAAAGGATTGAGACTTGAAGCAATATGTTCTGACCCAGGCTTACTTAACAAGCAAGAACTGGAGACTCAGTCCCGGCAAAATCCCTTTTATTTACATGACTGAATTCCTTTTATTCACAGTTCACAAGGCTCCAAACAGTTTTTTCAGAGGGTTGTTTATCAAATACAAACCTTATCTCATTTGGCGAGCTGCCAAATAACTAGTTCCAAATGCAGAGGAAGGCAAAATGTGGCACAGAGTCTCTTATAGTTACAAGCAGAACTTTTCTGTCTGGACACGACCGAATGAACTTATTGTTTCCTGCAAAACCCCACTCCCCATTCGCTCCTCTTTTGTTTCCTATGGGAGGGGCAAATCACCTCCAAGGTGTGGCTTTGCTCATAAGTAGACTCCGTTTTCTTAATTGTTCTGGTCTTCTGCCAGTTCTGTGCATGCACACACTGGGAACAGGCTCCAGCTGTTCCTCTGCCTCACTGCTGTCTTGCTCCCTCTCTGCCTCTGACGCAGAGCCCTTGTCTGAGCTTTCCTTAGCCCCCAAGACTGGCCCATGTTCTTCCCCAACCTCCTGTCTGATTCTGCTGCCAGCTCCGCAGGCCACTGGCGGGCCACAACACGATAGTAGACAATCCATAGTAGATGAAAAACACCCAATTTTAGAAAAAGAAGTAAAAAAATCTGAACTAGAATAATACCTGTCACTTTATCCATCTCCCCTAGAATTTCTCAGTTGCAGCATTTTACAGGGAAAAGAGTTGGCAGTTAATCACGCTTGCGATTAAGCAACTGTGACCTGAAAAGGATCCAGATCTTATACAAACATAATGTTGTGTTATTGTTTCGGTGCACCTGATTTCATGTTAAGAAGACATGAAACAGACAAAAGGGAAAGCTTAATGAGCCGATTAACCAGTTTAAATAACAAGGCGATTATGCTACCCAAGTCTTTCTTATTATGAAAGGTCATTCCGAGCATAGGAAATTACGCACTGTGGCTGCAACATTTTTGGTAAGCATTAAATTATTATTTCAGATAATTTGACTTAATTATGTTCCAATTAGTTGCATTAGCAGGAACCAACCAGAAATACTTGGGCCAATAGAGACTTCAAAAATAAAACCTTAATAGTAGATATGGAAAGTACCTCAATGTCTTTTGTAAAGCAGAAATGGTCCAAGTACAATTTATGTAGTCACTTTTTTACAAGAAAATTCAAAAGATTAGGATACGTGTTCTCCCCCCCCCACACACACAGGTAGAAGTTAATTCTATGCATTTACCCTGATAAATGTATTTTGTTGTTGTTGTTGTTGTTAGTTGTGAAGTCATGTCCAACCCATCACAACCCCATGGACAACGTTCCTCCAGGCCTTCCTGTCCTCTACCATCCCCCGGAGTCCATTTAGGCTCATGCCTACTGCTTCGGTGACTCCATCCAGCCACCTCATTCTCTATCGTCCCCTTCTTCTTTTGCCCTCAATCTTTCCCAGCATTAGGCTCTTCTCCATGGAGTCCTTCCTTCTCATCAGGTAACCAAAGTATTTGAGTTTCATCTCCTGGATCTGGTCTTCTAAAGAGCACTCAGGGTTGATCTCCTCTAGGACTGACCAATTTGATCACCTTGCAGTCCAAGGGACTCGCAGAAGTCTTCTCCAGCACCATCATTCAAAGGCCTCCATTCTTTGGCGCTCAGCCTTTCTTATGGTCCCCATCTGCGGTGAGCCCACGAAAGTAAAATCTGTCACTAACTCCATCTCTTCCAAGTCTATTTGCCAAGAATTGAGAGGGCTACATGCTATGATCTTAGTTTTCTTAATGTTGAGTTTCAAGCCAACTTTTGCACTCTCCTTCTTCACCTGCATCAAGAGGCTCTTTAGTTCCTCTTTACTTTCTGCCATTAGAGTGGTATCATCTGCATATCTGAGGTTTTTTATATTTCTCCCGGCACACTTAATTCCAATTTGTAATTCATCCAGCCCCACCTTTCTCGTGATCTGCTCTGCATATAAGTTGAATAGACAGGGCGACATTATACAGCTGTCTACTATATCCATAAAGAATAAAAGAAAGAAATAAAAGGAACAGAAGCAGTAGATGAATTTGGGTGGAGAGAAAGAGGGATATTTCAAAAAGTTCGGCTTCAAAGACTTTGAATAAAAACAAATCAAGGACAAGAAAAGACACATCGTGATTAGATGGGTGTTAATTGGATTGGTGAAGGAAAGTCAAGGAGTAATTATCAGGATATGATTCTGAGTTGATATTAGGACAGTATTTTCAGGATGGGAAAAAAAGGGACAGTATTTAAGAAGGGTAAAAAGTTTGGGCCAGAAAAATACAAGCTTAGTCCTCTCTCCCAAAGGTGCTTTTTCAAAAGGCAATTGGACTTCCTCTGTTTTTCCTTGAAGACGTTTTACTTCTTATTCAAGAAGCTTTTTCACTTCTGACTGAATAGTGGAGAAGGAAATGATTAATATTCCTTGCAGTCATCTGGTTGTTAGCACTCTTTTTGAGAGTTGTTGAGCCCAGTCAGGGTCACTTGAATAGTGCAAATACATGTGGAACCTTCTCAGGTACTTTTGTGAAGTTATAGCAATTTGGTTTGGAGAGGAAAGAATTAATTTCTGGGGACAGTCCTGGGCTGTAATATATTCGTATGAATGTATGAACTGATATGTATCAAGGAAAAAAGCAACTGAGATTCACTCAAAATCAGGGGTGAAATCCACCAGGTTCTGACAGGTTCTGGAAAACCGGTAGCGGAAATTTTGAATAGTTTGGAGAACCAGCAAATGCCCCCTTTTGGTTGATCCCAGAGTAGCGTGGGAATGGAGATTTTGCAGTATTCTTCCTCTGCCACGTCCACTAAGCCATGCCTACCAAGCCACATCATGCCCACCAAGCCACGCCCACCAAGCCACGCCCACAGAACCGGTAATAAAATAATTTGAATTTCACCACTGCTCAAAATCATTGGCTAAGCTCTTTCCGAAGTTGGAAGAATAGAAGGATGTATATTCCTTGCAGTCATCTGGTCATTAGCACTTTTTCTGAGAGTTGTTGAGGTTTATTCTGTGCTCTCAGGGTCCCCCTGAATAGTGCAAATGGGTGTGGAACTTTCTTGGAATTGCTGAATTGTGTTGTAACTTTCAGCAGTTCCAAGAAGGTTTCACACACATTTGCACTATTCAGGTGACCTTCAGGGCACAGATAAACCTCCAAGTAGCCTCAACAACTCTCAGAGAGAGTACTAATAACCAGATGGCCTCAAGAAGTATAAATCATTCCATTCTCCATCATTCAGTCAGAACTGAAGAAGCTTCTTGGATGAAAAGCAAAATGTCTTCAGGGAAAAACAAAGCCCAGTTGCCTTTTGAAAAAAAACAAAACAACTTTTTAGGACAATCACGACATGGATGACTTAAAAGCTCCATAGACGGTTAGTCCTCTCTGTGCTCAATTTGAAAATAAAAGCTTTCATCAACACTTTCCAAAGTTTTCATATATTTTTTCCGCAGCAGATGCTGAAGTGAACATCAGTACAAAATCTAGTTTGAAAGGAATGTAAGAAGAACTCATTGCTCCTTTTATGGGTATCTGATATAGCTATGAAGACGTTATATGCATCGAGATGCTATAATGCATTATGCAAACTACATAACTGATGTGAATGATGCCAATTACATAAATCATGTCACATGACTTATATGATATGATATGTTCCTCTTGCTCCTTTCTTCTGCAGATTTGTTCCAATTCCATTTAAAAGAGCCCTGGAAATATTAACAAGGAAAGAACAAACCCCTTTTCTCCATCAAAACAGACAGCTCTGCATTAGACATGTGGGAATAAAAGCTTTCAATATAAGAACGCTTTTCATGTTCCCGATTTGCAAATGTCTTGATCGTCTGTAAATGAAAATGAAAATTTGATGTATTTTTTCAAGAGATTATAGCTATACATTGTCGCATTTTATGGACGTGGTGGCTCAGTGGCTAAGACGCTGAACTTGTCGATCAGAAAGGTCGGCATTTCAGTGCTTCGTAACGGCGTGAGCTCTCGTTACTTGTTCCAGCTTCTGCCAACCTGTATTGCATCTTAGGCACAGGTTCTAATCCCAGTAAGGGTATGGCTAGCTGATGAGAGCTAAATAGCTTGAAATAGATCTATACTAGTCTCCCTTTATTTATTTATCAGCACAAATACAACACAAATGTAACAAAGGCAACAGTAAAAATATTGGGTTTCTGTCTGGATGGTCTCTTGTGACGAGCCGATAGACAGAGAATGGAAGCAGTAAACTTCCTCCCATATTTGGGCATACCAGGGGTTGTGACTCTAAATACACACACACACACACACACACACACACACACACACACACACACACACACACACACACACACACACACACACACACACACACACATATATATATATATATATATATATATATATATATATATAGTGTCACAACCCCTGGTAAGCCCCAATTATGGGAGGAAGCTAACTGCTTCCATCATCTGTCAATCGTCTCGTCACAAGAGTCCATCACGACAGAAACCCAATATTTTTACTGTTGCCTTTGTTATATTTGTGGGTTTTTTTTTTGTTTTTTTTACAAATATATACACAAATGTGTATATATATATATACACATACATACATACATACATACATACATACATACATACATACATACATACATACACACACACACACACACATACATATATACATACATACATACATATTTGTAGATTTTCACAGGTGTAGGTATGCTGGTCTTCTTGTATTTGGGTCTTTTCCTGTGTAAGATTGAAATTGTCTTGGCAACGTTTTGGCGAGGTCCCACTCGCCATCCTCAGGCTGACGTTTTTGGTTTAAAGCATGGCTGGAGTTGCCGTCTTTCATTGAAAGAAGCTGCCATCTTTCATAGAAAGATGGCAGCTCTGGCCACGCTTTAAGCCAAAAACACCAGCCTGTGGATGGCGAGTGAGACCTCGCCAAAAATTTCCAGCAACTTGGAGAAGTAGACTACACCTGTGATTGTAGTGAATGGGCTTATCTACAGTACAAGCAAACAGACAAACACGAGAATGGTGAATGGTTAAAATGTTTCAGATTTCATGCAGAGGTTGCCCTCTAAGATACCATATAATTGAACCTGCATCTTTCCTGGGAGTAATTAGGCCTGATTTGCATGACTAAGGTTATTTAAGATCTTGCTTTTTGGGAAAAAAATTAATCTAATTGAAATTAAGGAGTTTTACAAGACGACTTCTCTCCCATATAGCGTACCTATGGAATAGGTGGTTAAAAATCAAGAATTGTAATAAAAGAAATCTAACATAAAGAAAACCCACTGAGTCTTACTTGATGTGCTTTGTTTTCACAACATAAATAGCTTGCAATAGACTGTGTGATCTCAGGCTCACCAGGAGGCATTAGAAGCAGTTTTCATTAGTTGGGATTGAGGCATGAGGAGGAACAATGGTTATGCTGGTGGAAGATCCTATGCTGTGGAAAATACAAATTATATATATACTTACCACCCGCAATGCTCTAGCTGCTCGGCAGAATGTTGTGCAGGCGCTGTATGCTCCATGCACATGCACGTAAGCCCCGATTGGCTCAAATATAGAAAAGGAGGGCGAGCAGGCCCTCCAGAGCACCATACTGGAATGATATCTGGTGCTCCCAGCAGGCACCGGTACACCTGTACCGTGGCGTACTGGTGGTATCCCACCACTGCATGAGAGCCAAGGACACTTCAGCAGGTGCTGAAGACTTTTCTCATAACAATGCAGTGATACTCAATTGGACAATATGACTTGCATTAATGGGGTGGTGGGGTGGTGAATCCTATATTTTAATTATGTGGTTTGCACAGAAATTAGCTAGATCTGTTTTGTCCTCATCAGTGCTGAAACGATGTACTTAATTAAGTTTTGCATTCGCAGATTGGATTGTCTTGACCATGTTTGCTTTGGTTCATCAGTCAGAACATCAACAATATATATATTGTCTCAGGAGCAAAATCAGAGATTTATTAGGAAGGCACGGTTGATTTTGGTCTTATGCCAAACCCAGGGTCTTTCTATTTTCACCAAACACCTGCAGGCAGAACAAAAACAAAGCTCCCAATATTTAGGATTGTGTGCAGATTGTTCAGCAGGAAATCATCTGCGCCGTCTATCATACAATTGGATTATTTTGTTATGATTACAATAGAGAGCACTATCTTTCTCCCTTTTCTGGAATTTTAGCAGGAGCCATTTTTCTAAGCGAAGTGAAAGGATTTCTTCAATCAATGCAGGATTATAGCTCGACTTTCCATTGTGATATGAATAAATTAATGCTTCTGATGCACAGCAAGATAATGTGTTTTGACCTTCTTTTCTCTGTTTTAGAAACCCTGCAGCATACAACACAGGGCGCCCTTTTGAATCAATGGACATATTTGACTTAGTTTAATCCAATAAATGATGGTTGTCAAGAATCGCTAGGATAGGAGAGCTTTTATTCCAATAGATAAGGCATTGAACTGCGGTTGTAACTTTTCAACAAGTATCTTTAAGCCTTAAACTCATTCCATCCAGCGAAGTACACATTAGATTCATGATGGCGAATCTATGGCATGTGTGCCACAAGTGTTTCCAGCCTCTGGTGGGCCTCTGGGGGGGATGGGGAAGGCTCTGGAGCCTAGGGAGAGCAAAAAACAGACCTTCCTGTCCGACCGGCTGAGTCAACCCTGAGCCGGTGAGATTTGAACAGCCGAACTGCAGAACTGCAGTCAGCTGAAGTAGCCTGCAGTGCTGCATTTAACCACTGCGCCACCTCGGCTCTTATTACAAATGTGTTCAATCATTCTTCACTTAATTTATTTAATGTTCTTCTTCCATATGTGTATGGAGAGATGCGCATCTATGCAATATATATATATATAAAGTGGTTAGTGGAGGTCCAGTGGTCTGTTGTAATCACAGTAGCCATTGCTTGAGACAGTTATCTTCCTTTGTGTAACAACACACACACACACACACACACACACACACGGGGAGGATGGGGGTAGATAGATAGGTTGGCTTTGGTGGATTTCTTTAAAATAGTCTTCTGCCTGAGCACATCAACATATCACATGGAGAACAAACAGATGACTCATTCATAAGTTGAGAGCACTGTGAGGTCTTGACCCTCGAAATGAGCTGATGCAAAAGTTCTGCTGTGTGCTGGACTAACAGTGGAAACCGAACACTGGATGCCAATAGTAACTACAATTTAGCATTTTGTTCCCCTGACCCAATAATGCCACTCCTGAATTAAATCAGCAAAATTAGAATCTACTTCAATCCGTGTAGCTCATTATAAATGGACAACCTTTCTTTTACTGTAGGCACTGTTTTAAATTCTGTGAACAAATGTTTCATGTCAAACAAGGGAAAGGTACAATCAAAGAACTAATGGCAATGTGGTGGTACACGGAAGAACAATAGCAATGTGCAAAAGATTGGCTGGATTAATTTTCTTTCAGCCGCGGTGGTGCAGCGGTTAGAGTGAAGTACTGCAGGCTACTTCTGCTGATCACCCACTGCCAGCAGTTTGGCAGATCGAATCTCACCAGGCTCAAGGTTGACTCAGCCTTCCATCCTTCCAAGATGGTAAAAATGAGGACCCAGGGGGCAAAAGGCTGACTGTAAACTGCTTAGAGAGGGCTGCAAAGCACGATGAAGTGGTATATAAGTGAGAAGTGCTAAGTGCTATTCTTTAGAAAGAGCATAAAATGCATTGTCTGGTTATAAGAGCCAAGGTGGCGCAGTGGTTAGAGTGCAGTACTGCAGCCACTTCAGCTGACTGCTAGCTGCAGTTCGGCGGTTCAAATCTCACCGGCTCAAGGTCGACTCAGCCTTCCATCCTTCCGAGGTGGGTAAAATGAGGACCCGGATTGTTGTTGGGGGCAATATGCTGACTCTGTAAACCGCTTAGAGAGGGCTGTAAAGCCCTATGAAGTGGAATATAAGTCTAATTATTGCTATTGCTATTTTCAAGTGGGGGAACTCCTGGTCCATTCTTTCAGATCTTCCCACTCCAGTGTGCTTCTGGAGACCTCATGTCAGGGGTGAAATCCAGCAGGTTCTGACAGGTTCTGGAGAACCGATAGCGGAAATTTTGAGTAGTTTGGAGAAGTGGTAGCAGAAATTTTGAGTAGTTTGGAGAACCGGCAAATGCCACCTCTGGCTGTCCCCAGAGTGGGGAGGGAATGGAGATTTTGCAGTATCCTTCCCTTGCCATGCCCACCAAGCCACGCCCACAGAACCGGTAGTAAAAAAAAATTGAATTTCACCACTGCCCCATGTGCTTCTCTAACGTTGCTTCCACATGCTTCAAAACCTTGCACTATTCTGGCAAGACCTTCATTAAAATAACGATGTTTTATTGATCCCTTGATTACTTTATTTACCTTAGCCGTTTCTGGTTGTTGTTTTTTAATTACAATGATTGAGAAACTGTCTGAAGTGTTTTATTTTTCAGGCTAAATAGCGCCGGCTGCTCAAAATGGGAAACATTCAAAAGATGCACAGTTGCTATTTGATGTGCATGAAGAGTGTGAGGTCCAACACTTTCTTCCCAAGGACTTTGAATATGCGTGGCTTCCCCTATTAGCAAGTTTGTTTTAATTAAACTGAGAATATAAAAAGCCGAGATATAAATCAAGCATACTTTGAGAGGTATATTTTGACCAGGGATGTGTAAAATCGTTTCCAATGATATACCAAACTTCCCACATGGTGGCGTCACCTCCTCAAGACTCTCGTGTACGAGAATGGGCTTCTGGGTTTTGCAGTTTAGATTTCTACCAGTGATATCGTACCTGTTTTACCCATGCAAGATCCTGTTCTGACTGAGGCTTCCCGAGAGCATGCAGCAAACTCCTTGTCCCGACAAAAACCCCTTTTATTAATTTATACTGAATTCTGCTCATTCACCTCCAGCAAAGTCTTTCAAGGGAGGATTTACAGTCACAGACCTTATCTGGCTTGGAGAGCTGACAGGCCAAAACTTGGCAAGGAGTCTCGGAGAGTCACAAACCAATTAAGTGGACTAATTGTCTCCTGCAAACTCCACTCCCCTTTCGCTCCTCTTTTATTTCCTTGGAGAGGGCCTTTCATCATCCACTTGTGGCCTTACTCCCAAGTCAACTCCTGTTTTTTAGTTGTTCCTTTCATCTGGCAACCCTGTGCATGCACACACCAGGAACAGGTTCCAGCTGTTCACCTGCCTCAGTGATGTCTGACTCTGAAGGCAGCTGATAACTGGCATATGGCTCTGGCCCCCTCTCTCCCTCCGACATAGAGCCCTCATCAGAGCCTTCTTCAGACTCCAGGACTGGCCCATGTTCCTCCTCAACCTCCCCACTGTCCGAATCTGCTGCCAGCTCTGCTGGCCGCTGGCAGACCACAACAGATCCTAAGTTGAGTGTCAGGTATTACTTACCGCTAGGAATTAATACTATATCTATATGGCAAGTATAAAAATATACCATTGACTGAAAGACTCTGTTCCTGTGGCTCAGGAGAGGTGGAGACTGTAGGTCATATACTCCTTCGATGTTCCTTTTATACCGCAATTTGGAAAAATCATATTCTGCCAATAATTGCTAGGTATCCTGGCTGTTCTGACACAACTTATCTCCAGTGGCTGCTTAAGAATGAACAGTCCATAACTACAGTGCAGGTGGCTAGATTCTGCACAGCAGCACTGGGGATTCATCAGAAAGACATGTCTACTCCACCAAAGTTACATTATATAACAATTTTGCACTACTTATTTCTTTCCTTTTTAGTATTCAACTGACAACGTGCTACATACACCATTTATGGATTATAATTTTAGTATAGTTAACAGATTAACGGATTTAACAGATTAACAAAGCTTGGACCTTATAAATCCAACCTCCCCACTCAAACAGGAGATCCTACAGTATTTCTGACAAATGGCAGTCCAATCTCTTTTTAAAAGTCTCACGTGATGGTGCTCCCACAATTTCTGAAGGCAACTTCTGTTCCTTCGGTTGATTGTTCTCACTGTCAGAAAGTTCCTCCTTATTTCCACGTTGAATCTCTCCTTGGTCAGTTTCCATCCATTATTCGTTTTCTGGCCTTCAGGTGCTTTGGACAATAGCTTGACCCCCTCCTCTCTGTGGTAGCCCCTCAAATATTGGAAGTCTGCTATCATGTTTCCCCTGGTCCTTCTCTTCACTAGACTAGCCATGTCCAGTGCGTTTTTATTTGTTCTGCTCTCTGGTCTACGACTGTAATAAACTGATTTGAATTTATACTTGATATAATTGAATTGAATATATCAGAATCTCTCTTGCATTTTATCAAATGTGCTCTTTGTTTAGGAGACAGTCTTCAGAGTTTTTTTTCCCTACCTTATTCTTGTGGTTTTTGAGATGTTCTTTCAAGCCCTTTTGGTGATGTTTTTTTAAATTTCACTGTTGAAATTAACAAAGGGTCATGTCAGTAGCCTTACTGTTTTTCATTACACATCTTACTATCACTTTCCTGGCTGCCCATATTGTAAATCTCAATTTGAAAAAAAAATCACAAATAAAGCAAAGGCATCCAAGGAGCCTGCAGAGATCATTGTACAGTGGAAGAAAAGGCAGCTACACAAATTTATTTTCCTCACAGCTAATGAAAGCCGTGCTCCTTTGGAAGAAAAAAAATCGAATAAAAACACATTCCTGCCTATCAAATTAACTGCAAAAAAATAATAGCAGGAAACTTTTCCATTGTAGAACTATGTATTTTTCTTGGAAATTGTGGATAGTTCTTATAAATAAACTCAGAATGTCGCTTCTGATCTAAATTAGGATCATGGAATTATTTTATTTTCTGATGCTGGTAGACGTGCCTCCTTCAAAATTCAAGAAAGGAAACCCCCAACCTTTACTGAATATGAAGTGAAAGCATTGAAAATAAAGCAAGATCTGAAATTAAGGCACAAAATTGTACATATCAAAGGTTTACCTAAATCCCTTCCCCTAACAACCCCAAAGCGAATATCCAATCTCCAGCTCCCAAGGGTGTCATGTGGTGTGCATCTTCAGGTGGCTTCATCCATCTGGTATTCAGAGATGGTTGACCTTGACGAGACCTAAACAGCATGCTCAGAAGATGGTGAGAACAAAACTCCCTTCTCGTCCTGAGATATCTCCTCCAGCACGATTCCCCTCCCAAATACCAGAACTCTCTCTCTCCCCATTACTATGGCAGCCAACAGTAAGCAAAGCAATATAGAAGCTGACAGATGCCTTGTGGTGGAATGTAGTCTGGATTCCCAAGAGGGAGAGGCGCTACATTTCAAAGGACCAAGAATCAGCCAAGCTTTGATAGTTGGATTTTTATTTATTTATTTATTATTTATTATTAAAATTTATATGCCGCCCAATCCCAAAGGACTCCAGGCGGCTTACAAAAGAAGAAAAAAGAAAAAGAAAAAAAATAAGAAAAAAGACAATTTAAAATCATAAATCCACATGCATTCAACAATGAGGTCAACAACCCCAGGCCTGCTGGAACAGCCAGGTTTTAACAGCTTTCTTGAAGGCCATGAGAGTGGGTACAGTCCAGATCTCTGGGGGTAGTTGATTCCAAAGAGTCGGAGCAGCCACAGAGAAGGCTCTCCTCCAGGGGTCAGCCAGCCGACACTGTCTGGCTGACGGGACCTGAAGGAGGCCCACTCTGTGGGATCTTACTGGATTGAGAGTTAGAGGTTTAAGATGTCTCCTCCCTAAATAATTCCCAGAGTGCATCTTTCATGGTGCAAGTAGTTGCTTAAGTATGGCAAGATTTATGTCTAAATGTGAGGAACAATAAAGGAAACTGCTTAGACAGGGCTGACAAACTCATCGCCCATGGACCCCACCCCTGCCTGGTTTAGTGAAGGGGGAAAAAGTCCCGAAACATCACGTGACACTACTGTGATGACATGAGTTTGATACCCCTGGCTGTGTCTCTTTCCTGGTTGGGTGTGTGTGTGAGAGAGAGCGAGAGATATCACTGCTTGTCATGTGCCATCGATGTGACAACTTCACTAGAGTGGAAGAAGGTTTTTAGTTCTTTTAATTCGGCATTTTCAATTTGGGTTTGTTGCTGTTTTTAGCAAAATAGTAAGCTTACTAAAGGCTGAGCACACTTGTTGTACTCCTTTTTTTTTTTAAAAAAAAAAAAAGCAAAATCTTTATCTGTAATTTTAAGTTGATTTTCAGGGCTCCAGGGATTTAAAAAATAGTTGGGCTGGGAGCGGAAACTAAATGGTTGTGACTCGGATGCTTCCTATAATATTACTGTGCGCTGCTTATTTTCATTCCCAACGGTGTTGATTAGTTTGTTAATTAGTTAATGAGTAATTACATTTATATGTCTCCACTTGGTTCCTAAAGAATCTTCTGGGCTTATTATTTCATAAATCCCAGTAAAATCGGCATCATAACATGGCAGGCATTAAAAAAAAAGGTCCCGAATAGTCTGTTTGTTGAGTAATATAGCAAAGATGCTTACACTGAAGAGATCCTGCTGGTTTTTGATATGGATATTTACTGGCCTGGATAGCTAAAGAATTCATCCATTGATTAAGATCATTACTGGATGAAAACCAGAGAAATTCTAACTGGCAAATATGGGACTTTTCAGCAATGATTTTCAACTGCAAACCAAATTTCTCAGATGGCTGGTGTGACACTGCCAATTATTGAGTTTCAGGTAAGCATATGAATACTTTACTCAAAAATAGGTGGCCTATTTGGGATCCTTTGAGTTTTCATTGTGGTATCTGTACTTGCAATATTATTGATTGCTTTCTAGGCTGGGTTTAATCATTAAAGTATGTGTTTCTGTTTTTGCACTGATGTTTGTTTATGTGTCTGTATACAGGATCCTCAAGCTCAAAAATAGGACTGAGTGATATGAGTATTGAATAAATTCACATTAAAGGTGTCCTGAGTGAATTCCTGCTCCTTAACCACAACTGGATGAATTTATATAACAGTAATCTATCTGTAGATATCGACAGGCTCTTCAGGACAATGATCTGCCATATTATGCTTTGCATCAGAATTGGAAAATCAGAAGCATTTCTAGCAGTTTTCTCTGCTGCACTCTTTGTCACCTATTCATTTTCTAATCCCCTTTGAGAAGAAAAGTTATTTAGTGCTTCAGCTGATACGGAGTTCTTAGCAAAATGTAGGCTGGAAAAGCTGACTATTCTGAATTTATGATAGCGTGGGAGAAAAAACTTTAGGCACAGGATTGAATTAGAAAAGTTGCAGAAATTGTGGTCTCAAAATTATAAAATGACAATGTCAACAGCCTATAAGGAAAATTTGTATAAGATGTTTTACAGGTGGCATCTTCCCCCGATGAGAATAGCAAGAATGTTCAAGAATAAATCAGAAAAGTGTTGGAAATGTCATCAGACACCGGGTTCATATTACCACATGTGGTGGACTTGCACAGAAGCTAAAAGATATTGGATTAAAATTCACAGGTGGTTGGAGAAAATGACACAAAAACATATAGACTTTAAACCAGAGACATTTTTATTGGAAATCCTACCAGAAATATATAATAGAGACTTGAAATATTTCATTGTACATGTTTTAACAGCAGCGGGAATTGTATTTGCAAAACACTGGAAAAATGAGAAAATACCAATGCAGGAGGAAATTATTCAAAAAATTATGGAATGTGCGGAAATGAGTAAATTGACATTTGAAATTAGAGAACAAGAAGATGAACAATTCTACAAAGTTTGGGATTTGTTTTATCAATGGTTAGATAAAAAATCATGGTAATGGAAAAAGTGGGAGAATTTTTTTATATCCTAAGAATAGTGGAATGATATATGCAATACCGTAAGGATTTAGCACTGTTAAACAGATTAGAATGATGTAATGGAATGGTGTATATATGATTTCCATATATAGAATATTTTGTTTAAAATGTAGGAATAATAACAGGAGTCAAACTATTGATGCAAAATGATGTTGTATGTATGGATTTAATATCTAGAATATCTTGTTTAAAAATAAGGAATAATAATTACAGTTGAAAAATTGATATATAACAATAATGCATTTATGTTTACCTAATGAACAATTTGAGATTCGATATAAAACTGTAAGTGGTGACCATGGAAAAGATGCACAAAATCTTGTAACCAAACAACACGCTCTATGAAATGGAAGAAAGTTGTATGTGTTTTATATTTTTTGTCTGTTTTTTTTAGTTTAAAAATAAAATTTAAAAGAAAAAAAAGCAAAGTTGACTATTTTAATGTTCTTTCAGTTTTTCCCCTTTCCTCTTACTATGCTCAGTAAAAAGGTACAAATAGGAGGCCAAGTGGAACTCAGTTAATACATATAGTTTCATTGTCAGTTGTATGTGGATAATGAAACTCATAGTCATTCTGTCGTACCAGGGTTCAGCTGAAGACTGTTGTCTTCATAGCCTCCAGGCACCAGGAAAGAGCAAAGCATCACTCACTTCACCCAGGATGGAGAACTATAGCTCCAGGTATCACAATCAACATTCTGATGATATCGCACCCCATGATAGAATAGAGTAGAGTAGAGTAGAGTAGAGTAGAGTAGAGTAGAGTAGAGTAGAGTAGAGTAGAATAGAATAGAATAGAATAGAATAGAATAGAATAGAATAGAATAGAATAGAATAGAAGTGGAGTGGAGTGGAGTGGAATGGAATAGAATAGAATAGAATAGAATAGGAGTGGAGTGGAATAGAATAGAATAGAATAGAATAGAATAGAATAGAATAGAATAGAATAGAATAACAGAGTTAGAAGGGATCTTGGAGGTTTTCTAGTCCAATCTCCTGCTTAGGCAGGAAACCCTACACCACTTCAGACAAATGGTTATCCAACATTTTCTTTAAAACTTCCAGTGTTGGAACATTCACAACTTCTGGAGGCAAGTTGCTCCACTGATTAATTGTTCTAACTCTCAGGAAGTTTCTCCTTAGTTCTAAGTTGCTTCTCTCCTTGATTAGTTTCCACCCATTGCTTCTTGTCCTGCCCTCAGGTGCTTTGGAGAATAGCTTGACTCCCTCTTCTTTGTGGCAACCCCTGATACATTGGAACATTGCTATTATGTCTCTTCTAGACCATCTTTTCATTAAACTAGGCATATCCAGTTCCTGCAACTGTCCAGTCCCCTAATCATCTTTGTTGCTCTTTTCTGCAGTCTTTCTAGAGTATCCACATCTTTTTTACATCATGGCAAGCAAAAGTGAATGTAGTATTCCAAGTGTGGTGATACATAATGCCACCCAGCAGGTTTATATAAATGTTAAACAGAAGCAGAGAAAGTACCAAAGCTTGTGGAATCCTGCAAAACAGAGGCTGAGGGCCAGACTTCTTGCTCCCTATTAACACTGACTGGAATTGGTTAGGACAACCTAGTACCCCCCCTCCCAACCCTTAAAACTGCTCTAGAAGAATATCATGGTTGATGGTGTCAAAGATCACCAAGTGGTCAACTTGATCCACCAATTCCAGATCCCATGGGCATCACTCTGACAAGAACATAGAACATTAAATCATGTGACAATTGTATAAAACCCAGCTCTGTAGCCACACTCATTCTGGACAAGGGTAGAAATATATCAGTGGTCCCATCTGGGTCCAGTTCTACCCCAATAGCACATGGACATATGGATCACATCAGAGAACCTCAGTCATGAACTCTATACATCTAACTGTACATGGTGTGTGTGTATGCATATGCATATGCATATACATATAGATTTCACTTTATATATAGTACATGACCTTGTGTGCAAAACTAGAGCTGATGTTAATATACATGGCTGTCTCAAAGGTGCTTTTTCCAGAGGCAACTGGATTTTCTGGTTCAGCTTCAGCTCTGAAGCAGAAGAAGTTTCTTGGATGAGAAGCGAAACATCTTCAACAAAAAACTAGAAAGTCTAGTGAGCTCTTGAAAAATGCATCTTTGGGACAACCATGACCTGGATGACCGAGAATCTCCTTAGACATGGCTGTATGTCGCATTTCTGAGTCCATGTATGATTGCATATATGGTCTCACTGAGGTCTAGGGTGCAGTGGTTAGAATGCAGTGTTGCAGGCTCACTCTGCATTCCCACTGTCAGGAATTCAATTCTAGACAAGCTCAAGGTTGACTCAGCCTTCCATCCTTCCGAGATCAGTAAAATGAGGACCCAGATTGTTGGGAGCAATATGCAGACTCTGTAAACTGCTTAGAGAGGGCTGTAAAGCACTGTGAAGCGGTATATAAGGCTAAGTGCTATTGCTATCCCCAT
Source organism: Thamnophis sirtalis (assembly GCF_051295495.1). Taxonomy (NCBI): domain Eukaryota; kingdom Metazoa; phylum Chordata; class Lepidosauria; order Squamata; family Natricidae; genus Thamnophis; species Thamnophis sirtalis. The sequence goes on from NW_028261388.1 coordinate 13,582,395, forward strand.
AGTCACATGATCAAAATTCAGATGATTGGCAGCTAGTTCCTATTTATGATGGCTTCAGTGTCCTGAAGTTATGTCACCCCCTTTTGCGACCTTTTTGCAAGCAAAGTCAATGGGTGAGCCAGAGTCACTTAACAACCATATTACTAATTGAAAAACTTCAGTGATTCGCTTAATAACCATGACAAGAAAGGCCATAAAATGGGGCAAAAATCACTGAATAACCGTCTTGCTTAGAAACAGAATTTTGAGGCTCAATTGTGATCGTAAGTCGAGAATTATCCATACATTTTAGTTCTGCACTATTAATGTAGATTAATTTCAATGGAGTATGAATTCCCTCCATCTCCGTTTCTTCGTCCTCCTCCAAAATGAAATGTAAACTCCCAAGACTCAACCCATTAAAGGGAATTATGCCAGGAGGTAGGTTTTTTTTCCTTCATCCCTTTCAATCAACTAAGGATATCTGCGTCAGTGTTGAAATAGGAAATTAGTTTTATAGGAGAAGGCTAATGATATGATAATCATCTCTTATGAGTCTGTGACCTTGAGAAGTTATAATAGAACCAGCAAACAGCTCCATTATCTTTGCTGTGATATTTGTGATATTTATATATATATCCAAACAAAACCCTTCAAACTATTATGCATAGTTGTATCCTGATTATATATATATATATATATATATATATATATATATATATATATATATATATATATATATATATATATATATATATATATATATATATATATATATATATATATATATTTATCAGCACAAATGCAACACACACACACACATATACACACACATACACACACACACACACATATTACACATTCTTTTCCTTCCATGAAGTTTTACAGTTAATTGCATATTCCTATTGTGTTTTTTTTCCAGTTATTTGAAGTATGGGCAGGATTTTATAGAAAATAAAATTGTTTTCAATCGTTAATAAGCCTCTATTTAAATATGCAGTAATACGTATCTTCACAGAGCATTTTATGAGTTTGTTTTTACCACGGACTAATGGCCTAATCCTGTGAGTTGCTAGAAAAGAAACAATGAATTGCAAATTTAGGCACTCAAAGCCCTGTTGCTGATGGGAATTATTGAATGGACCACTTTATCTAAATTTTTGCAGGGAAAGGAGATGTCTCCGGACCTGTCCTGTTAACATTAACAATAACAGACAGCAACTGGTAAAAGATCCCTGAAGATCCCTGGAATTGACTTTTTTTTTTGAGTCAGCCTTAATCAAATGCCTCAAAAGTAAATGCAAATCATACAATGTGGTCTCATAACTGCAGGACAAAGCCTCATCCTGTTAAACCCCTTTTATTTAATTTACAGTGAATTCCTCTCCAGCAAAGTCTTTCCTCTCCCACAGTCTTTCAAGATAGTTCACAATTACGGACCTTTATCAGGCTTGGAGAGTGGCCAGGCTGATATCTTTCAGACACTGCAATACTTGGCAAGTATGCAGGTATGAATTAATTGTCTCCTACAAACACCTCTCCCTTTTTGCTCCTCTTATTCCCTTATAGGAGGGGCCATTCACTGTCCACCTGTGGCCTTACTCCCAAGTTGACCCTTGTTCCTTAGCTGTTCCCTTCATCTGGTAACTCTGTGCATGCACACACTGGGAACAGGCTCCAGCTGTTTGTCTGCCTCACTGATGTCTGACTGTGAAGGCAGCTGATAACTGGCATCCAGCTCTGGCCCCCTCTCTGCCTCATCAGAATCTTCTCCAGTCTCCAGGACTGGCCCAAGTTCCTTCCCAACATCCTCACTGTCCGAATCTGCTGCCAGCTCCTCTGACCACTGGCAGGCCACAACAAGGATGTTCTAAACAGATGTAAATGCAGCCTCTTTTCCAAGCATCCAAATTTTGGCCATGTAAGTGTGGGGGTGGGGGTGGCCATCAGAACGTTGAATTTGGGTCATAAGTAGCCTCTGGTTAGGTCTGTCAAACTTTGAAGAGTCTCTAAGTAACTGGTTGGAAGTCAAGGACCTGTATTGGAAGCCAATGAAATTGCATGACATTTGGAGAGACATTTGCATGGTGCAAGAGGAGATGTATCATTCAGAAGACAGGGAGAAGAGAACTTGGCCATCCCCTGTCTGGTGCGAAGAATTAGGACTGCACATTAAATTTTACTTCAGAAGATTTATTGGTCAAGCCTATACATGAGAATCTAGTCAACTCTAAATTGGTTCCAGAAAATAGTCAATGGAATTCAAGACGGGTTGGACTTAGACTGTTTGTGAGAACTGATTGTAGGCTGATAACTCATTTAACTCCTCCCACTCCCAAGCTCTGCCTGGTCTTTTACTTCAATCAGAGGACACCACTACCTAACCTTGGAAATGTCTTCAAATTTATCTTTTTTCTTTTAAATACATGCCTAAGTGTTATCTCTCCTGTGGAAGCTGCATTGGCTGTTGATTTGCTTCTGGGTCAAATTCAATGTCACCTTCAAAGCCCTACATGGCTTGGGACAAGGTTATTTGAAAGACCGTCTTTTCTCAATTACCCAACCCACCAGAGTGGAGAGACGGAGATTGCTATGGGCCCCTTCTCCTAAGGAGGTCCATGTGGGAAGACCATGAAGAAAGACCTTCTCCATGGTGGCTTTCTCCTTGTGGAACACAAACCTTGTAGAGATAACATTGGCTCCACCTTTGACACTTTTTTACAAGAGCCTGAGGACATGGTTCTACAATGTAGCTGGGAACCCAAGTGTTATGGCAAAATTAAGATCTGCCTTTCTACTTACGTAAAGAATAGGAGCCGACCACCAAACTGTCCCAGAGAAGAGAAGTTTTCTTTATTGAACGTGTTCAAGAGGTCAGTTGATTTGCATCAAACTGATCTGCCTTTGGTATCTTTTGGCAGAGTTTTTATACCTTCAAAATGATTATTACAAATCATACAGACGTCATATAGGCGTATACATTTTCAGGTCATAACTTCTTACCTAGGTCAGTACAGGACATTTCGGGAAGGTTACAAATATTTTGAGAAAGTTACAAATACATGATTCCCATAAGGTCCCCAAAACATAATAGGGAAGTGAAGTGAAGCTAATAGGGAAGTGAATCTTGGTTACTCATGAAGCTGAGGAAGATTGCTAAAGTATTGCTAGTATATTGCTAAAATATCGCTTGTTTACAAGTTGAACTTTGGTTATCTTAAACTGTCACTGTGTCGCGTGCGCCTATGATTAATATTCTGTGGTTAACTGTCCACCCATATTTCCTAATTGCCAACACAAGCATACACACTAAGTTCCTCTTTTTTAGAGAAGCAAGAAAATAAGGAACTATCTTTTCTTTAGGCCAAAGGGCATACTCAGAGTTCCAAATCTAAGCATTAGAATTAAAATTAGAATATTTAGCCTGATTAAGTATTGGGGGGGTTCACTTGTGGACCCCCATGCTGTTTCACAAGAATGACACGGATCCCATCAAGTGGTTGGTCTCATTGTGCTCACCAGGAGGTGGAGGTTTCTTGGGGCTTGGACTGAGGTTTTATATTTGCAATAGCAGTAGCAATAGCAGTAGACTTATATACCGCTTCATAGGCCTTTCAGGCCTCTCTAAGCGGTTTACAGAGAGTCAGCATATTGCCCCCAACAATCTGGGTCCTCATTTTACCCACCTCGGAAGGATGGAAGGCTGAGTCAACCCTGAGCCGGTGAGATTTGAACCGCTGACCTGCTGATCTAGCAGTAGCCTGCAGTGCTGCATTTAACCACTGCGCCACCTTGGCTCTTAGAGTCATCATGAGTTGGGCAACTATACAAGTTTTCTAAATAAATAAATGTTCTGCCCTACAATAAATTGGAAGGAGAGATGCAGAATAATTCCTCTGACTGGTACAGAGAATATAAAGAAGGGGCTGAATGGAATTCAGACCGCTCTTGTAATTCCACCTAAATTCCACCTTTAATGTTTGTAAGCTACACAGAGTCATCTTGGAGTGAGATGGGCAAGAAACAAATCTAATGAACAAGAAACAAACACACAAATAATAAATAAATAAATTTGCCACCAGCACCGAGGCCTATGAAGGTCCACTTCATGTAATATTATGACTGGATCTATCAGGCAGAAACAGCCACAGTGGTACAGTGGTTAAAATGCAGTACTGCAACCTAACTCGGCTCACTGCCAGGAGTTTGATCCTGATCAGCTATTCTCAGAGCCCCGGACAGCACCTCAAAGGTCAGGGTAGCTGGTGAAGTATTTTAAGGGAGATTTGGGTTAATGTCAAGGTTCCAAATAGCATCCAAAAGTAAACCAGAGTCCAAGCCAAAGTATGGCTCAAAGTTCCAATTTAGCCATGTTGTCACATCTGGGAAAACCTGAATTCGAAAGCTTCACAGTTTCCCCCACCCAGTTGAAAGTTCAATATCTTGCCCCCACACCCACAAATCCATTACATGGTCCAATCTCACTCTGCCACGCTGGCAGTTCCACCCATCCAGTTCCGGTCAGTTGCAGAGGTGCAAAGACAAAGGATGACCTTGGCTTTCTAGAAAGAATTTTGTTATGGCTACATAGCATCTAACTCTGTACAATCGCCCCCTCCCATTTTCCCACAATAGAAAATGCATAGTAGAATAATAGAAAGTGTGGCAGGCCAAAGATCCAAAAGAAAAGATGGCTGCAGGCCTGACACCAGCTCAAGATTGACTCAGCCTTCCATCCTTCTGAGATGAGTAATTGTTGGGAGCTATATGCTGATATTGTAAACTGCTTAGAGAGGACAGTAAAGCACTATGAAGCAGTATATAAATTTAAATGCTATTGCTGTTTCTTTATTAAATTTGTTTGGTGTCCATCTTGCCACAGGATGAGATCTAGACAATTAGGAGACATTTATGAAATAACGTTCATACAAAAGAATTCTGAGAGATTTGATAAGACTAAAAAGTTTTTAAGAAATGGTCTGTAAGAATATTTTAATTAAAATTCACTAAATCGAAATGTTAGAAAATGTTCTCACTGTTGACTTTATGTAATGCTTTTGGCTGGCTCTTGAATTCGGTAAGCATTACTATGGATTAACTGGATAATTGACGCATAGCTGATTCTCCATTCTCCAGTGTTAATTTTTTTAAAGCAACATTATTTACATCTCTGTGCCTGTTGTTGGCTAAAACACATTTAGTGTATCTTTTATGGCATAGGTATGAATCCATTGCTCACAGATGCAGAGTTGGATGCAAATGTACATGATTTTAAAGGAGGACTGGATGCATTTCAAGGGCAATCAGACTATTAACAGCTACTGTAGTTGGTTGTTCAATGGCCTTCTGTATCACAAAAACCACACTTTAAATTCCAGCTGGCTATGGAACAATTGAACCTTTGTCATTTGTTTATTTGTGTGATCAAGTGTTTTATGCAACCTGCTGCAAGACCAAAAGGTGGATGGCTTGATCCTTCTGGGGTCCTGTTATGCTTATTTGTTTATTTTGCCCTTTTTGAATATATTCATTTTTTTTTAAAAAAAAGGACTACATGCATGATTGCTTTAGCCACTGTCCTTTTTTTGAATAATACAAACACTGCACCTCTTGACTAAAATAAAGTGACCTGCTCAAAAAACAATCTGCCCATTTTGAAAACAAAAACAAACCCTTTTTTTCTGTAGACCCAGTTGCTATTCACTGTAATCAAACAAGAAAGTTACCAAAATAGCAAGTTCCTTAGGGATTGAATGCCTGTCCAAATCTTGATAGCCTTTGGGGGAAAACAAAGGAAATGTTAATGGATGATTTAGTGTGGAATTGGTTTTCCTGTATCCATATCTATCTATCTATCTATCTATCTATCTATCTATCTATCTATCTATCTATCTATCTATCTATCTATCTATCTATCTATCTATCTATCTCTATCTCTAACTCTTTGTTAAAGTTGGAATTTAAGGAATTTCTGACCTTATCCTCTGGGGGACCTGGAAGCAAGGCGTGAATTACCATGCCCTGAAAGGAAAACTGGTACAATTTTCTGTCTGTCTATACAAGTTTGAAAGATCCAGTTTAATCTCAGGAAGACTGAAAAAAAAACATGGGTTAGTAGTGGAGAAAATAAATGTAAATCACAAAATCGAAACTAGACACATGCACACACAGATGCATAATCACATTCACACAGTCACAAAACAAATTTCTCCCTAATCTAAACCCTCCATCTCTGCCCCCCAGACAAAGTTCCTGCAATTCCATCAACCGGCGAAGATGTCAGAGCTTGAAGGACCTTCAGATCTTGCAGTGACTTTCATACGGAATGGCACCAACGCATGCGTGGCAATGTTTACCAGCATGGTCTGTCACGTCATTGGAATATATTGGATATATTGCAGGCGTGTAGCAGAGGGTGGAGCCCAGGAGGGTTTAAATGGTGGAGGGAAGTATGGAATTACAGGCTTGACTTTAATTCACTCATGTTTTGCACTTGTTGGAAGTACCGGAACAGGCTTATAAATATTACATTTACCAGGAACTACCTGCTTAGTCGTCTTGTTTGGTTCTTTTGTCTGAATGGAACCTGAGAGAAGAGAAGACTCCTCATGAGCTCACAGCACAGGCTAAGAGCAGTCCTAACAAGGAATTGCAACCTGGAGAAACTCCACCTCTCCCAACCTCCATCAGCTGATGACTTCAAAGTTCTATCTCTTTCATCCTGGACTTCCTCGGCTTTGCTGCCCTGCCAAAAGGTCCATTTTGCCTAACAATTGTAGGAGAAGACTAGGCAGAGCTAGGAGGGAGAGTTAAGTGCACCGTTCAGTTGACTAGATGAATGTCAGGTGCAAATCATCCAGACCATACGTTAAGTTGCGGTTCAAGGATTTAAGGTTGAAGCCTATGAATGAGAATCTAGTCAACGGAATTTCAGTACTAAATTGACACCACATAAGTGTTAACTGAATTCAAGAGGGGTTGAACTTGGACTGTTTGCGGCAACGTATTGACTCTAAGATGATGACAGACTTAACTGTGCCTCCCCAGCTCTGCCTCTTCTTCTCCTATAACAATAAAATACCCATCTGGCAATGATCTTACATTGGCAAGTAAACACCCTACTTTTCCATTTGTGGCAACGTAACACCTCTAAACCAATGACACACTTAACTCTGCCTCCTGAGCTCTGGTTTTTCTTCTCCTACAAAATAAAATTCACCTCTGGCAAGGAGCTTACACTGGCAAGAAAATGCCCTACGTTTCCCAAACTTGCTTGCAAATAAGATTCCTAGATTTTCCCTCTTTGCTTCCCTCAACTAGTAACAATGTTTACCTCTTTCTTCTAAACCAGGGATATCAAACATTGAGGGCCGTGTTAGGGTTGTGTGTGAGGTGGCGAAGTGGTTAGAGTGCAGCAGTGCAGGCTACGTCAGCTGACTGCAGTTCTGCAGTTCGGCTGTTCAAATCTCACCGGCTCAAGGTTGACTCGGCCTTCCATCCTTCCGAGGTGGGTAAAATGAGGACCCGGATTGTTGGGGGCAATATGCTGACTCTGTAAACTGCTTAGAGAGGGCTGAAAGCCCTATGAAGCGGTATATAAGTCTAACTGCTATTGCTATTGCTATCTGGGGGTGGTGGTGGAATGGGCCGATGTTTGTTTTGGGCTACAACAGCCTCCTGAAACCCTCTCCCAGACTGGGTTGCACACAGTCCTTCTGAGCTCCGTTTTCACTGGCATAGGCAGTCCTTTGCTGTTTCTGTGAGCCAGATCTAAGAACCCTGTGGGCTGAATCTGGCTCCCGGGCCTTGAGTTTGACACTCCTATTCTTAAGCATCCACCCAACAATAAACACGGTTCTTCTCTTTAGTGTTTTGTTCCTTCTTCAGACTGAATCCATGACAGGCTTAAGGTCCCATTTACTCACCACAGTGTTAACATTTAACATGGAGGTTAACATGGAGGTAGTGACAGATTTTATTTTCCTGAGCTCCGAGATCACCGCAGATGAGGACTGCAGCCAAGAAATTAAAAGAGGCTTGCTCCAGGGGAGGAAAGCTATAGCAAATCTAGACAGCATACTAAAAAGCGGAGACATCACCCTACCAACAAAAGTGGCTATAGTCAAGGCTATGGTTTCCCCAGTTGCAATGGATGGTTGTGAAGTTTGGACCATAATAAAGGTGAGCGCCAAAGAATTGAGGCCTTTGAACTATGGTGCTGGAGAAGACTCCTGGGAGTCCCTTGCACTGCAAGGCAATCCAGCCGTTCAGTCCTAGAGGAGATCAACCCTGACTGCTCTTTAGAAGGCCAGATCGTGAAGATGAAAGTCAAATGCTTTGGCTACCAAATGAGAAGGAAGGACTCACTGGAGAAGAGCCTCATATTGGGAAGGATTGAGGGCAAAAGAAGAAGGGGACGACAGAGAATGAGGGGGCTGGATGGAGTCACTGAAGCAGTAGGTGTGAGATTTAAGTGCAAGGGTGAAATCCTCCTGGCCCAGTTCAGCAGAAACAGTGAGGATGATTGTCGTTGGTTCTGCAAACCCGTAATAAAAAAAGCTTCCAAGGATCATATGGCTCAGCTGTGAGCCATGCGATCATCGGAAGATTTTTTCCCCACTTTTTAAAGCACTTTTTCCTACCGGTTCGGGTGAATAGGAAAGGGAAAAAAAAATTAAAAAGCCCTCTCTAAGCAGTTTACAGAGTCAGCATATTGCCCCCAACAACAATCCGGGTCCTCATTTTACCCACCTTGGAAGGATGGAAGGCTGAGTCAACCCTGAGCCGGTGAGATTTGAACAGCAGAACTGCAGAACTGCAGTCAGCTGAAGTAGCCTACAGTGCTGCATTTAACCACTGCGCCACCTCGGCTCTTAAGAAATAGAAGCAAACTTTAAGAAATAGAAGCAAACTGAAAATAATAAAGTGGTCCCATTGCACTTTGCAAGGAACAAGTTTCTTCTATTCAGTGCTGTGCTCCTTGTTCAGAGTGAATTCATAACAGGGTTAAAGTCTTATTTGTTCACCATGATGTTAATGCAGCCCAAGGTACTGAAGTCCATGAAGTAGATCCAGCCTGATCAGCTGCCTTGTCTCAACCAACAGAGCCCATCAGAGCATAACAGGAAGTCTGTTCCACTCCGTTGTTTAGAAAATTGAGTCACTTCACATGAAGCTTTGTGATGCTGAAGCCCCCCCCCCCCCCCTTTGTTCTTCGGCACAACTCGAATGAAAAATGCATATGGAAGCACCAGGCATCAGATTTAAAAGGAAAGAAAAAAAGGAAAGAAATCATAGATAAAGAGAATAGCGGAAGACTCTGTGATAGCCAACACTCCAGAAGACAGGCTTAAGATACAGAAGGATCTTGACAAACTTGAACACTGGGCACTATCTAACAAAATGAAATTCAATGGTGAAAAATGTAAAGTTCTACATTTAGGTAAGAAAAACGAAATGTACAGGTACAGTATGGGTGGTACCTTGCTCAATAATAGTAACTGTGAGAGGGATCTTGGAATCCTAGTGGACAACCTTTTAAATAGGAGCCAGCAGTGTGCAGCAGCTGCCAAAAAAGCCAACACAGTTCTAAGCTACATAAACAGAGGGATAGAATAGAGATCACATGAAGTGTTAATACCACTTTATAATGCCTTGGTGAGGCCACGCTTGGAATACTGCATTCAGTTTTGGTTGCCACAATGTAAAAAAGATGTGGAGACTCTAGAAAGAATGCAGAGAAGAGCAACAAAGATGATTAGGGGACTGGAGGCTAAAACATATGAGGAACGGTTGCAGGAACTGGGTATGTCTAGTTTAATGAAAAGAAGGACTAGGGGAGACATGATAGCAGTGTTCCAATATCTCAGGGGTTGCCACAAAGAAGAGAGAGTCAAACTATTCTCCAAACACCTGAGGGCAGAACAAGAAGCAATGGGTGGAAACGAATCAAGGAGAGAAACAACTTAGAACTGAGGAGAAATTTCCTGACAGTTAGAACAATTAATCAGTGGAACAACTTGCCTCCAGAAGTTGTGAATGCCCCAACACTGGAAGTCTTTAAGAAGATGTTGGATAGCCATTTGTCTGAAACAGTATAGGATTTCCTGCCTAGGCAGAGGGTTGGACTAGAAGACCTCCAAGATCCCTTCCAACTCTGCTATTGTATTCTTGTATTCTTTAGCATATAATTAGAAACAGACTCCAAAACAATTTATAATTGTTGTGTTTGAATGTGTATTTAACCGAAACATGTTTTATTATGTTAAGGTTTACAACCCATTGTTATAAAATGTTTATTATTTTTGTGCTCCAACACTGGAGGTTTTTTAAAAAGTATGGGTATGTGGCAGGGGTAAAATGCTCTGAAGTCTGCTACCAGTTCACTTCACTACCAGTTTGCTTCGTGCACATGCGCGCCGCAGGCACTACCACGCAAAGGTATCCTCCTGAAAAAGGAGGATGAAGAAGCCTTTTCTGAATCTGCAAAGGTAAGTAGAACAGCAAGGGGGGAAACAACTGTGTTGCACAATTTTGATTCATTAGGAAGCAGGATTTCTTGCAAAGCTGAATGCCGCACAGCTGATCATTGGAATTACCAGTTCACCCAAACTGGTAGTAAAAAATGCCACTGGTTCACCTGAACCAGTAGTCAAAAATGCTACCGGTTCGAGCAAGCCTGTAGTTCCAATGATCAGCTGTGCAACAATCAGCTGTGCCATGCGATTTCTAATCATGTGGCACAGCTGACTTTCACACAGCTGATCGTTGAAACTACCAGTTCAACCAAACTGGTAGTAAAAAATGCCACTGGTTCACCTGAACCTGTAGTCAAAAAATGCTACCGGTTCAGCCGAACCTGTAGCTCCATGATCAGCTGTGCAACAATCAGCTGTGCCACGGGATTTCTAATCATGTGGCACAGCTGACTTTCACACAGGTGATCGTCAGAACTACCAGTTCATCCAAACCAGTAGTATTTTTCACTACCAGTTTGGGTGAATCGGTCCAAACCAGTAGCATTTCACTCGTGGGATGCTGATAAAGGAAAAAAGAAACTTGATGAGAAAGAAAAAACAGGGGACACTTAGAGGTCAACAAAGGGTTAAATTCACCAAGGAAATAGCTCACCTAAACAACAATTATCCTTTAAAAGGCATACAAATTTTGGAGCAAATGTAGTCATTTGCACCCTTTGTTCTCGTTGTGGTTTTCCCCGTCGCTACATGCACTTTGCAAGACAAATTTGAAGACGAGTGCAATCTTACAGCAAAATAACATGTTTGTTTGCTTATAAATTATCCAATTATATGCCAGCGGATTCAGTGCTGCTCCCTCCCTAATCAATTGCTGATGAATGCTGGCTGTCTTATTTTATCATTTATACAGGCTCTTTATAAATAAAGGGAGAAATGAATAAATTGATGGATAAACTTGGGTTGTTGAAATATTTCTGCTAACTACTACCTTGCAATCTGTAGTTCCTGCGAAATCCATCACAGTGCATCTACTCTAGTGAATGGTAGCAATTCTCTAGTGAATGGTAATGAAACAGTAAATGAAGTCTGCACATGGTAGTGTGTGTGTTTGTGTGTGTGTACATGTTAACATTTTTAACTATTCAGGTCCAGGCGGAATATTTTCGGGCAATCCTCTAGTGAAGATTCTGTGTGGTTCGGCGATCCCCAAATCTCATTCCTGGATGGCCCTACCCACCCTGACATTCCCAGGAGTCTCCACACAGCCTGTTTTGGATGCCACGTTAAGTGTAGGGCCCACACAGAGGGTCAGGAAGGACAAAACACAGGCCTCCCGGAGGCTCTGGAAGGCCAGAAATGGGCCCATTTCCAATCTCCAGGGAGCCTCCGGAGACTGGGGGAGGCTGTTTTCGCCCTCCTGGAGGCTCGAGGAAAGCTTCCGGAACCCAGGGAGGGTGAAAAGGGGGCCTCCCAGAAGTTCTGGAGGGATGGAACTTCTGGATGTTTCCGGTCTCCAGAGAGTCTCCGGAGCCCAGGGAGGGCAAAAATGCCCCCCAAGGTCCAGGAGGCCGACTAGACCATGCCCCTCATGGCCATGGCCATCCAGAAACCAGACAGAGGTCCCGTTGCTAAAATTTTTGAAGCCCACCTCTGTATACAACGTAAAACAAAACATGAGCTTCCGAGACTCAACATCTGACTTTGAATCATGTGAAGGGAGGAGGAAATTTCACAAAACTGCATTAGAGATGCTTCAATATACAAATATAAAGCCCTTCATGGTATTGGATCTGGGTACTTGAGAGACCGCCTGCTGCCAATTACCTCCCACAGACCTATTAGATCTCCGGGTGCCATCTACCAACCAATGCCACCTGGCTACTACCCGGGGGAGGGCCTTCTCTGTGGCAGCTCCGGCCCTCTGGAATGAACTCCCCGCAGGGATTCGGACCCTCACCTCTCTCCAGGCCTTCCGAAAAGCCGTCAAAACCTGGCTGTGCCGGCAGGCCTAGGGGTGATGAGTTCCCTCCCCTCTCGACATGTATGGTTGTGCGACTGTTGTTTACTTTTATTATTTGTATTTTGTTTTTATGTTCCCCTTTTCCCCCCTTGAATTGTTCGTTGCCCTGAGTCCTCCCGGAGAAGGGTGGCATACAAATAATAAAATTCTAATTCTAATTCAAATCAATTTTTTTTTGAAAGTCAGGGGAGAAGAAGGCAAAAATACTATACGTGACACACATAGAAATCTGATCTGCCCCTGATATGTAATGAGAACCAAATTAATTAATGCCAGAACCTATTTGGTGACTATATGAAGAATTAGAGGCCAGCTTCACACATTGTGCAAGCCATGGTTTATCAGCTATGGCTGATAAATAACTTTTACTAGCTTTATTATATTCAGTTACTATGCCAGACCTTCAACCAGTAAATTGCAACGTCTACATTCAAATGAGATGCTAAATCATAGACAAGCAGACCTCCTTACACAAACCTCCTTACACAAATTTTTTAGAAATCTGCTTGATGTTTGATGAATACATGACATATATGGGAGTGGAATGTGTGGTATTTTAAGGGTTTTTATTATATGGTCAATTTGTTTATAGTTATAAGCTACCCGGAGTCATCTAGATCAGTGTTTTTCAACCTTGTCAACTTGAAGATGTCTGGACTTCAACTCCCAGAATTCCCCAGCCAGCTGGCTGGGGAATTCTGGGAGTTGAAGTCCAGACATCTTCAAGTTGACAAGGTTGAAAAACACTGATCTAGATGACTCCAAATTATATGCATTCATCAAAGAAACAAATAAACATTGGATGGCTTCCTTTTCTGGTTTTTGCTTGCGTGTTTTCATAGTTTTCATGTTATTTCTTTCTCTTTGTATTTTTTTTTCTTTTGTTTTCCCTGTAGAACCAATTATTTAATACCCTTTCAAAGAAATCAGTTTTAAAAATGAGGCTGCCTCATTTTGGAACCTTGTTGGAATGTGCAGGGAAATGTCATTTTTATAGCCGCATTGCAAATGATGGTTTCAGCAGGGCCTGGAGATAAAATAAGGATAATTTCAGGGGGGTGATGGTGGAGACAAGACAAAAAAAATCGCCGTTGAGGCTTTATTGTGCCTTGGCCTAGAACAGTGATGGCTAAGCTTTTTCTAAAGGTGTGCCAAAATTGTGCATGCATGCGTTATTGTGCGTGCACACGTCGCCGTGTCTCCACCCACCTGCGTGCGTGCGCACAGCGCCCCCACCTGTGCATGTGTGTGCCCTCCCACATGTGTGTGTGCCCCCCGCCATGTGAGGGGGGGAATTTTCACCTTCCACAGGCTCCGGAAGCTTTCCTGAAGCCTGGGGAGGGCGAAAAATGGCCCAATGGCCCAAACAGAAGTTTGGGAACGAACTTCTGGTTGGCCTGTTGGGCCTGTTTTTCGCCCTCCCCAGGCTCTGGAGACTTTCCTGAATGGCTGAATGGCTGGCGCACGCATGCACGCCAGAGCTGAGGACTGCCATGCTCAGTTTCCAGTTCCAGGAATCGGTATGGCTAATCTAGAGAAAAGAAGGACTAGGGTGAACATGATAGTTGTATTCCAGTCTTTGAGGAGTTGCTACAAAGAGAAGAGGGTCAACTTGTTTTCCAAAGCACCAAACAGGAAGACAAGAAACAATGGATGGAAACTAATCAAGGAGAGAAGCAACCTGGAATTAAGGGGAAGCTTCCTAACTGGGAGGACAATTCGCCTGTGGAACAGCTTGCCACCAGAAAACATGGGCCTGATGGGCCTCCATTACTTGAGGCTTTTAAGAAGAGACTGGGCAGCCACTTGTCTGGAATGGTATAGGGTCTCCTGTTTGAGCACAGGGTTGGACTAGAAGACCTCCAAGGTCTCTTCCAGCTCTATTCTGATTCTGTGTCCAAATTTGCTGACAATTCAATGAGAAGAGGGAAAGTAATCTGTCTTTAGACCCTTTCTCCTTCCAAATAAAAAGAGACACGTTTTCCTCCTGGAGATCTCAGACATAGTGAAAGACATGTTTTTATTACCTTCTCCATTCCTAGATCAGAGGGCAAACTAGAAAGTATTGAAGCTTCTCAGATACAAATAATAAATCATTCTGTTCCCTGTCAAAATGACAGGGTAGTAGAGCAGAACATAAGATTTAGGTCCATTCAAGGATCTGCACTAGGAAGGTGCTCATAATTCAGTCTGTGGCGTGTTGCGTATCGCTGGATATTCATTCACCATGTCCCTATAAACTGGATAAAAGAAATAAATTTAAATTGATTAGGAGTAAACTTGTGTGTGAATTTTTTTTTAAAAAGCCAAAGTATTAACTTAAGTTCCAAATGGGAGAAAAATCTGGAGTTGGAAGGTTTTGCATTCCATTGTTTTCCTTATGTCCAGTCAGTGGAAAGATTTAAATCTGACCTGAATTATGAATTTGAAAATAGCAAGACTGAACTTGATGTGGAGTTGTGTAGAAATACTGACAATGTTTTTTTTTCCTAAATGCACAATAATTCAAAATATTGAAAATGGTAACAGAGGGTGAGCAAGCTAAAGATTGCATGATAAGGTAAAGGTTCCCCTTGCACATATGTGCTAGTTGTTCCTGACTCTAGGGAGCAGTGCTCATCTCCGTTTCAAAGCAGAAGAGCCATTGCTGTCTGAAGACGTTTTCCGTGGTCAAGTGGCTGGCATGACTAAACGCCAAAGGTGCATGGAACACTGTTACCTTCCCACCAAAGGTGGTTCCTATTTTTTCTACTGCATTTGTACATGCTTTCGAACGTCTAGGTTGGGACAAGTAATGGGAGCTCACTCCATTATGCGGCGCTAGGGATTTGAACCACCGAACTGCTGACATTTCTGATCAACAAGCTCAGCATCTTAGCCACTGAGCCACCACATCCCCTTTGCATGATTGCATGATAAAATTGCATGATTGCATGATTATGATTGCATGATAAAGTGGGCTAAAGCATTTGTGTACAATATGCTGTTGGACCAATGGTAGATTATTATGAAGAAGAAGAATTGGCATTGAGTTATAATTTCAAAGAGAACTTTACTAAAATGATGTATTTCTGGCACATGATACTAGAAAAACTTATAGGAAATTTCAAATAGTTGTTGGAAGTATAACCATATTGAGGTAACATTTTCATCTTTGGTGGCCATCTTATAAATCTACAAAATAGTGGGACCAACTATGTAATCAGATGCAGAAAATTTTAAAACTGAATGTACAATTGAAATCAGCAGTTTTTCTTTGGCGTTTAACAAATGGGAGCATTTTATGGAACTTTGCTTTCATATATAACAGCAGCAAGACTCTTATAATCAGAAAGGGGGAAGAATTTACCCACAATGAAATAATGGATGGTGAAAGCTGATAGAACTGGCAAAATGGCAACATTGACAGGCTTGTAGAAATAAAGAAAACATGATTAATTTTACCTCTACTTGGAAATTAGTTTTGGATTCATTTTTACAGGGAACTGAAAGAAATGAAAAGTAAATTTGGGCATTTGATGGTTAAAATTATATGAGGTTATACAAGTAGTGTAGGCAAATGTTAATCTTAGAGTTTGATGTATTTTTCTATGTATATGTGGACCAAAGAAAACAATTCTTTTCCTTTCCTACTTTTTCTTTTCTTTTTCTTTCTTCACTTCTAACCTTTCTTTTCTCTGCAGCTCTTTCTCTTTTCAGATTTTTTTTGTGTCTAGTTACTTATTAATTTTTATCTTTCAAAATCAATGAAGTTAAATATTACTTTCATTTTTGTTGAATTTGATTCTATTGGTAGGAGAGGAGAGAATGAATGGGGGAAAGCATTATCTAGAAATTCTAGAACAAATTTATCTTTAACAAATTTCGTTGTATTTTAGTACAATGACAATAAATATTATACTTATATTTATACTTATCTGTATACTTTGAGTTGTTCACTAATGTGTAGCTATGAATGGCACCAGTGGTTAAAGACACTGAACCGATCAGCTGGAGAGCTGACAGCCCAGGTTTGAGACCCGAGCTGCATGCAATGGGGTGAGCTCCCATTCCTCGCTCCAGATTCTGCCCATGTAGCATTCTAAAACATGTAAATGAATGCAGATAAATAGGTACCACTGCAGTGGGAAGATAACAGCCTTGTGTGTGCCTTTGGCATATAACCAGGGGTGGGATTCAGCTGGTCCAGACTGGTTCGGCTGAACCAGATGCTAATTTTACATCTGGTTTGCCGAACTGGTAGTTGCAAGGATTGGCTAGTCCCTCCCTTCTCCTCCCTTCCCCACCCAGGAGTCTCCATGCAGCCAGTTTTGGATTCCAGGTAAGTACAGAGCCCACATGGAAGCTCTGGGAGGGTGAAAAATGGGCCTCCCAGAAGTTCCAGAAGTCTGGAAAGTGGCCTGTTTCCAGCCTCCAGAGCCCGAGGGAGGACGCCCGAGGAAGTGAGGTGCACACGCTCCCGCTCCCGAACCAGTAGTGAAGAAAAGAGGATATCATTACTGCCACATGACCATGGAAATTGTCTCTTGGTCAAGAAATGAAGATGAGCCTTGTGCCCTAGAGTTGGGTACAACTGACAGGGAAACTGTTATCTTTACCTTAGTAATGAATACATGGTAATGAATATATAGTAATATACCTTCAAGAAGGTCAACTATTAACAATAATTAATTAGAAGAAATTGTCATCCCAGTAATTTGATTATTGTGACTGAACAACATCAGATAATTACTCAGAGACCTTCACACAAAAATCCTGTGTTTGACTTCTGGGGGCAAGATAAATGAGGGAACACTTGCTTTCCTTGTAGAAGAAAAAGCATAGCTTGCACTTGGTCTCTCGACATGTTTGAAATTTGCCAAATTCACAGTTCTCAATGCACGATGCTTTTCTCTATATGCTCAAAGAAATGGAGGAGACACACAATCCCTGACCTTTCCTTTCCATCAGCAGCACTGACGACCCTCACATTTTTCAAAGCAACAATGCTTCTTATTTTCACCAGTTGCTTCTTTTCCCTAAATATGTAGGGAACAAGGCTGCTGGAGTCCTTGTCCTTTCTAACACTGCTTTTGTTTTGTTGCTGTGATCATGTCCAATGATCACATTGTTTAATGTGGTTGGTTGGTGGGTTGATTTATATTCCAATTTTTACTCCAGAAGCTCAAGGTCGCTTCTCTGTGATTTTACTTTGTTTTATCTCCACAGCTGCATTTCTTAAAGATTGGTTAGAGCTGAGAGAGTGACTAACACACAGTCATTAACCACTGTACAACATACACTTTCTCTCTTCTTCTTACCAGAGCTTAAGCTTTTCTTTCTTTCTTTCTTTCTTTCTTTCTTTCTTTCTTTCTTTCTTTCTTTCTTTCTTTCTTTCTTTCTTCCTTCCTTCCTTCCTTCCTTCCCTCTTTCTCTCTCTTTCTCTCTTTCTCTCTCTTTCTTCCTTCTTCCTTCTTTCCTTCTCTCTCTGTCTCTCCTTCCTTCCTTCCTTCCTTCCTTTCTCCCTCCCTCCCTCCCTCCCTCCCTCCCTTCCTTCCCAGGGCAAGAACCATATTTAATTCTATGGTATTGTGTAATATCGGGTTTTCAATTTCAATTATATAGAATGTAAAGGATGTATGTTTGTGTTTTTATTTTTATAGTTATAATGTACGGTGAAGATGGCATTTAATTTCATTGTACCATGTGCAATGACAATAAAGTAAACTAACTTTCTTTCTTTCTTTCTTTCTTTCTTTCTTCCTTCCTTTCTGTCTTCTTTCTTTCTTTCTTCCTTCCCTCCCTCCTCCTTCTCATACTCTCTCTCTCTCTCTCTCTCTCTCACACACACACACACACACACACACACACACACACACACACACACACACAGACACACACAAACACTCTGCCTGCCAACTGGTGTAGTAAGAAACCTCTTGGTTTATTGAACCTGAAAGTAATAAAGAATTTGAGCTTGATAGATTCTTTCAAAGAAGATGCTAAAAGTGGGATGAGCATTGAGAATACTCTTAACTACTTATGAGTTCCAAAGTTTAGAAATCCAGAAACATTATCCATCTTACACTATTGCCCAAAGCCTGGAAGGAGCATTTCCCTTTGACAAAAGACCAATGTACTTCAGCATATGAAGCAAAACACTGGGACATAACATGCTTTGTTCACATGCTAAGCATTCTATCCAAATTTTCATTGTCTCCATGAATCAGAAATAATGTTGTGGCAATTGCACATACTTAGTCCCTGTGGGTCTGTTTACTAGCCCCTATTTACTCTAGATGTTTTTCCTAAGCTTTATTTGCACTTTTTCAAAGTCTGCTGCAGCTGGTAATTCTAAGGGGATTAATTCATAGCAATAGTGTGAATTTAGGAAACTGAACAACTGAATGTATCAATATTGCTGTTGGTTGCTTACATTTTAAATATTTTCCCTTAAGTCATGCATGAGATAAGCAATACCCTGGTATTAGGTGCCTGTATGCAGAAAATATTTTATTTTGAAGTATTAGTTTCATTTTTGTTTGACAAAAAGAGGATTGTTTTCTATTTTTCTCATAAACTTTGAAAAATAATTGTGCAAAAAAAGCTTTTCAATATTTATATTTTTTAAAGCCCCCGATAACAATGAACAATGAAGAAATTCTTCATATCCTATCCAACTTATTCTCCTTCCTTCAAAAAACTTTGATGGCAATCCAAATATTATCAGAGCATGCAATGATGTGTTGTTGCCATGACTTAGATATTATAACTAAGTAAAGAATAGACCTTTGAACGGGAATTAATTGTCTTTAAAAAAAATGGATGAAAAATCTCTTTCAGCCTTGTTCTTTATTTTAAAATGGTGTTGTTGGATTCATGTTAGAGCATGGATGTCCAATCTTGGGAACTTGGACTTCAGCTCCTAGAGCTGGGGAATTCTGGGAATTGAAATCCACAAGTCTTAAAGTTGCCAAGGTTGGTCCTTTCTGAAATGCTTTTATGCATTAAAACATTTCAGAAAGGACCAGAAAATTTTTTGGGGCAAAGATACACAGGTGGATAGAAAACATGATAGGAAAACATGTAGATTTTAAACCTGAACCTTTTTTATTGGGTATTGTGGGAAGTTATCATCCAGCCCTCTCCTAGAAAAATGAAATATCCTAAGAAATATTGAAAAGGCAGAATATTTCTCTGGATGTGAAAAGAAAGAAACATGCTTTAAAAGATAGAATAGCTGTCTGTAGCTTCCTGCCCATTCACACTTTGTCAATAGACCATTGAGAAGGCCAGGCTAGCCCACTTTACATAATAAAGACTCCTCCACTGCAACTGTAGGGGGAAGGGATATTACTCAACTGACCACAAGGCATCTGAGAACTCATCACAGCCTAGAGAGTAGTCCCCTGCATGGCACCATGAGAGTCTGACAACCAATCAGAATACATTTCTTACACAGGAACAGGAAACAGAGAGGTGGGACTAAACAGGGTATAAAAAGCCTAGCAAGCTCCTTCCTCGGCCCTTCTCTTCTTCTCCATCAACATTGAAACATGCGATCACCTTTTCTGTACAGGGCTCAAGCCATATGGCCCTGTCCAACAATAAGCCATCTTTCCAAGCAGCCTCCATGTCTCCAGTGTCTTCTTCCCCACTTGGAGCTGAACCTAAAAGGACATTTCTTTCAACAGTATAATATCAGAAAAATTAGATAAGAAAAGTATCAGGGCTGGGGGTTTGCAGAGGTTCAGGAAAACCTCTAGCTAAGATTCTGTGCAGTTCAGAGAATCCCACTCTTGGCTGACCATGGCCACATCTCCCCGACTCTCCCAGGAGTCCCCACGCAGCCTGTTTTGGATGCAGGTAAGTGCAGGGTGTATACAGAGGTTCACAGAGGGTGAAAACTGGGCCTACCGGAAGTTTGGGAAGGCTGGCCTCCAGAATACCTCCGGAGCCTGGGGAGGCCCTTTGCACCCTCCTGGAGGCTTGAGAAAAGCCTCCGTAGCCCGGGGAGGGCAAAAAAACACACACCACCATGGTGCAGGAGGCTGACTAGGCCATACCCACCATGGCCATGCCCGCCCAGCAACCGGGCAGAGAACCCCTTGCTAAATTACTCCTTTCACAAAGCTAGAAAATATTACTATATTTTTCGGAGTATAAGATGCACCCTTTTTCCCTCAAAAAGGAGGCTGAAAATCTGAGTGCGTCTTATACATCGAATAAAGAGATTTTTGCCTCCTGAAGCCCCATCTCCTTCACCAAAATGGCCGGGCATACCCTTATGGAGGCTTTCAGAGAGTTCCCGGGGGTTGGGGAGGGCAGAAATGAGCAAGAAATGGCCCATTTTTGCCCCCCTCCCAAGCAGCACTTTATAAACCTCCATAAGGCTATGCATGCAATTTTTTTGACAAAAAACGGCCCTGTTTTTGTGAAAAACGGACCATTTTTTGCTCATATTTGGCTCCCCCTCCCCCAGGAGCATTCTGCAAGCCACCCCAAGGCTATTCATGCATATTTTTTGGGGGAAAAACAGGCCCATTTTAGCAAAAAACAGGCCGTTTTGGGGAGATTTGCAGAGTGCAAAAACTCCCCCCCACTTTTGGAAAGCTCTTTAACTGATTGATGAGAATTACATTGATCAAGTGCTGTGCCAGCAGAAACAAAGTCTTAGGTGCTGCAGAATGTCAGCTATTTCCTTCTCCAGCACATGGATAAATACACCTGGAAACATCTACCTCCCTACCTACTCTCTCTCTATCCCTACCTATCTACTGTATTTCTCTCTCTCTTTCTATTTCTCTCTCTCTATCCCTCTACCTACCTACTTGTCTACACACTCTCTCTCTCTTCCTACCTACTGTATTTCTTTCTATGTCTATCTCTCTCTATTTCTCTCTATCTCTCTCTATCCCTTTATCTACCTACCTACCTACTACCTACCTAACTACTCTCTCTCCCTCCCCACCTACTGTATTTCTCTCTCTTTCTCTCCCTCTCTATCTCTCGACTTACCGACTTTTTTTTTAAAAAAAAGCCTCTTCAAAACCTTGGTGCATCTTATACTCCGAAAAATATGGTAGTTGGTCAGGGAATTCATTTTTTAAAAATGTCCAACCCTCCACCTGTACATCTGTATTTAATTGAGACAAAGTGGGGGGAAAACCCTTGTCAGAATCCACCTGTGGATTCCTCTTGCAGTAGATTCATTTAAAGGTGAACTATTTGATTTAAGAGGGATACATAAGAGAAATATTTCGCCTTCTCGGGTGTGACTTAAATTCATGGGATGTTGAAGCTTTGCAAAAGAAAAAAACCCAACATAAGATGAAGATTATTATGAATCTGCATATGCAATCCTTGGAGATAGTTTGCTAGGAGTGACTGAAGGCATAATAATGTAGAACACTAATAGAGCTGAAACCGTGACAGCTATCTGAATTTTGCCGCTAAGCAGAACAGAGGTTTGCCAGGAAAGTAGAAATTATCATCAGAATCAATAGAAGGTCAGCTTGAAAGGCAATGTTAATGGGGAAATAATTTGTACTTTTAAAACCCAAGTGACCAATTATCGTTATCACACCTACATTTCATGAGACATGGAGGTTTTTTTTAATGTAACTGTATTGAATTTTAAAAAAAAAACAAGGATAAAAATAAAGGAGCAAGAATAAAAAAAAGATTTGAAAAAAGGAAAAGACAAAAGCAAAGACAAATGCGGAGAAAGAAAAGAAAAAGCAAAGAGAACAGAAAAAGAATGATTCCAAGTTTATTTGGTACAGATATGCATAAACAATACATTAGACCCGTGATGGTGAACCTATGCCACACAGAGCCCTCTCTGCAGGCATATGAGCTGTCACCCCAACTCAGCTCTGCCGCACATGCGCACGCACCAAACACCACCCAATTGGTTTTCGTGTGTCTGCCGTGCATGCATGGGGGTGGGGTGCATGTGGGAAATATGCACATATGCGTGTGGTGGGGCGCATGCACAGGAGCCATACACACGTGGGGGGTGCATGTGGGGGGGGTTGTGCGCATATGTGTTGGCTCATGCATGCATGCACACGGGCGGGTATTGTGCGGGGGGGTCTCACATGCATGCAGGGGCAGGGCACATGCACTGGAGCATGCGGCGCTCGGTGCTGAAAAGGTTAGACATCACTGCATTAGACTCTTATTCGAAAGTTAATAATAATCTATATTGTTTCTACAATACCATATAATTCTAATCAGCAAATCCCAAAGTCGGGATTTCATTTCTCACAGTTTCTTGAAAAAAGTCCAAAAGTGATTTTCAAATAAAAATAAAACAGGTCAAACTCTATTCTTGAATCAAAGTTGTTAGACATGGCATCTTTCAAAGTCTCAGTTCTCCCTTTCTAGACTTCATTTTAATACTTTCTCTCATATATATTAAAATGTAGGGTTTTTTCCCCCACGAGAAAACCAAAACAATCCATTGTGGACATTTATTTAAAAATCATCTTCATAGCAGAAAAATGCAAATTACCCTACTCACATTGTTTTTGAGGCTATCCCATGATTGCAACCCACATTGTGAACTGGATCCAGTTTTAAAGATTTATCTAAAATATGTTTTTTTTTTTCATTTTAGTGGGTGCTCTATTACTAAGTCTAAATCCAACTAAAGAACAGAATTGGAAGGTGACAGTTAAAAACAATGCTTTAGGCGGTGAAAATACTGTATCACAGCATTTTATCGGCATGAAAAATAGAAGTTAATTATAATTTAATCTAATCAAATTTTGTCATAAAAGTCATGTTGGATGATAGTCCATTGCAGAACTCTGAATATCTTCATTGTTAGTCTTAAAGGTATAATTTTCGGTAATTTTGCCATAGATCTCCCATTGTGCATGTTGGAAACCCACCAGGGTCAAACTAGTGGTGGCTGGTAAAATTGTTGTTTGCCATAATTGGAACCAAAAATTAATTCTATGATGAATGAGCTACAGTGTTTCAGTGGTTAGAGTGCAGTACTGCAGGCTACTTCTGTTGACTGCCGGCTGCCTGCAATTTGGTAGTTCAAATCTCACCAGGCTCAAGGTTGACTCAGCCTTCCATCCTTCTGAAGTGGGTAAAATGAGGACCCAGATTGTTGGGAGCAATAGGCTGACTCTGTAAACTGCTTAGAGAGGGCTGTAAATCACTCAGAAGCGGTATATAAGTCTAAGTGCTATTGCTAATGAGGAATATACCAACACTTACCTACTTTTTAATCTCCCTTTTCCCATGACATGCTGAGGAAACGGCAAACACTCAACTAAATCAACTCCACATTGTTCTGCTAATTGGAATCTAAGCTGTTTTCTCTTGAGAATTTATATCGCAGGATAAAAGGAAAAAAGGGAAAATCAATATTTCAATAAAAAAAGGGAAATTATAAAGAAATGAGGGGGGAAAGAGTGTTGATTTCAGGCTTACTTGCTGCATCCAGGAAATACAAATGAAAAACTAATGTTGTAAGAAAAAATACATTGTTGATGTGATTATTCTGCATATAATAAGATTATTTTCCCAACAAAATGGTTAACATGAATAAATCATTCTCTTAGTGGAGCAGAACTGATGATTTCCATCCCTATACAGTCGGCTCAGTTGGGATTATGTTCAATATGTGATGTGGTATATGATCACGTTTACTTATGATAGAAATTGCTTAGTCCTCATGCCTATGCCTGTCAACAGGAAGCCTCCTCATTGGCTCAAGATTGTTGGTGGTGCAGTACTGGAAGAAGGAAGCTGTTCAAATCTCACCGGCTCATGGTTGACTCAGCCTTCCATCCTTCCGAGGTGGGTAAAATGAGGACCCGGATTGTTGTTGGGGGCAATATGCTGACTCTGTAAACCGCTTAGAGAGGGCTGAAAGCCCTATGAAGCGATATATAAGTCTAACTGCTATTGCTATTGCTAACTCAAAAATGCATCAGCATTATTGGTACTAGCAGGAGGAGAGGAAACAAATCTGGGGTGGGTTTCAACCGGTTCGCGGCGGTCCCCGCGAACCGTTTGGTCGGCGAACCCGGAAGTAAGTAACTTCCGGGAACAGCGAAGGGCCCACCCGCCTGCCCGCGCTCCTTACCGGTCTTTGAAGGCTTCTGCGCTTCCACGTAGGCGCATGGCACATACAGCGCCTGCGCGATTCTCCACGAGCAGCTAGATGCCACATACAGCGCCTGCGTGATTCTCTGTGAGCAGCTGGAGCATCATGCAGGCACTAAGACTCATACGTGAACTGCACGCGTGCACGAGGACGCTGCCAGTCCCATTCCGGTTGGAACGGGATTAGTAACCCACCACTGAAACAAATGGTGGGATGTGGAAATTTAATACCAAATTTAACTGTATGAGCCAGAAGTTCTTCTTTCTATTGAATGAAAATAAAGATCCTGCATCAGAGGTGTGTTTTCCCTCAACATGGAGAATGTGCTGCTATATCTTGACATTCACTATCTTAGTCACTTTGTTTCCAAATCATTTTTTCTATATCTATATATAAATGGCTGTGTGTGTGTGTGTGTGTGTGTTCCAGCATAACTCTGAAATGCCTTGAGCAATTTCATCCAAACCTGATACACAGATGACTTACTCTCTGAAAACAAATACTGTGGGGATAAGACACCCATAATACCCCTCGGGGTGTGTGTTCCATTAAGACACAGCCTGTTGTGCCTTAAAATGACTTCTACTGTACTGCCATAAAATAGCTTCTACTATACAGCGCAGTGGAGTTGCCATGGTAACGGCTTCACTGTATCCACAAGGGGGCTCCCTCTGGTAAGGGGGAAAATCCAACATTAGAAATTATGTTTGGTCCAGACATTTCCCCCCTTTAAATAAATACCAAGGCAACGGTGGGTTATCAACTAGTAGGAAATAAAAATTACATTTTATTGATCAGGCTATACTTGGATTAGTTTGACTTGGCTAGTCTTGAAGTCTTGAACTTTAACAAGGACTTAGGCAATTTTTATCAGGTTTAAAGAATGGCAAGAGAAATGATCAGAACTAAAAA
Source organism: Thamnophis sirtalis (assembly GCF_051295495.1). Taxonomy (NCBI): domain Eukaryota; kingdom Metazoa; phylum Chordata; class Lepidosauria; order Squamata; family Natricidae; genus Thamnophis; species Thamnophis sirtalis. Next base: position 13,607,896 of record NW_028261388.1, read on the forward strand.
TTAAACGGAAGGAAAAGAAATTAAAGGATTCAAACTGACTTGGTCACCAGGATGAGAAGTTTAGTTTTCCAAGCCTGCGTACTTGTGCTGGACTCCATTCTCAAGTAAATTCTCTCTAGCAGAATTTGGCTACCTGTACCAATAAAGGAGAATATTTGTAGCTCAAGGTTAACATGAGGGGGTCCTTGATGCTCTCTGAGCTTGCTTGTTTTCTTGCAGATGTTTCATTACCCTAACTAGGTGACATCATCAGTGCTACTAAGGAATGCTATTTGCTATCAATTTACCATATTTTTCAGAGTATAATACGCATTGGAGTATAAGACTCACCAAGATTTTGAAGAGGCAATTTTTGAAAAAAAGTTTTTGCACTCTGCAGACCTCCCAAAAACAGTCCATTTTTTACAAAAATGGGCCCATTTTTTTTTCAAAAATAGCAATAGCAATAGCAGTTAGACTTATATATCGCTTCATAGGGCTTTAAGTCCTCTCTAAGCAGTTTACAGAGTCAGCATATCGCCCGCACAGTCTGGGTCCTCATTTCACCCACCTCGGAAGGATGGAAGGCTGAGCCAGTGAGATTAGAACCGCTGAACTGCAGATAACAGTCAGCTGAAGTGGCCTGCAGTACTGCACCCTAACCACTGCGCCACATTGGCTCTAAAAAGGGCATGAATAGCCTTTAGGAGGCTTGTAGAGTGCTCCTGGGGGTGCTTCCCCAAAACAAACAAAAAAGGCTCATTTTTTTGCTAAAACGTGCCCATTTTTTAATCAAAAAAAGGGCATGCATAGCCTTTAGGAGGCTTATAGAGTGCTCCTGGGAGCTGGGGGGGGGGGGAATTGAGCAAAGAATGCTCATTTCTGCCCTCCCCAGCCTCCAGAAGCTCTCTGAAAGCCTCCTAAAGGCTATGCACGGCCATTTTGGTGAAGGGGGCAGGGTTTCAGGCGGCAAAAATTGCTGTATTCAGTGTATAAAACACACCCAGATTTTCAGCCTCTTTTATGAAGAAAAAAGGTGCATCTTATACTCCAAAAAATACACTATATTCTGGTGTCTCCTTGTCTGTGTGAGTGGCAGTGACCTACCGTTACACATTCTGCTAGAGAGTTCCCTGAGGATGGGCTCCAGCATGAGTCCAAAGACTCAGAAGAAACTAAACCTCTGGTCTCAGTGACCGACTGTCAGGCTCTGCTTTGCTGCTGCTTCGGCTGCCATTGAAACGGGGAGGAGGGGCATGGTATTTGGGAAGGGAATCATTATGTGCTGGAGGAAGATTCTAGACGCTGATCTGACCATCTTACTGCACATGTGGAGGAAGGGAGTTTCCTGCCAAGGTTAACTGTCCAGCATTCCATCCTGGTGATGTTTTTTGAAGATATCTCCCACCTGACTGTTGGGTGAATTATAATTGGACTAGGGACTGGGGTGCCAAGGGGAGGGGATTGAATTATACATGATATTCTTTCCTTTCATGCCTAATTAACCAGATTCTGCTTAGCTTCACTACTATTCATTTGTAATTAGTAAAAGTACACTTAATTTCAAACAAATGGAGTTGAGTGGTTTCTTTCCTAGTTATTAAATGAAGTCGCACCTGACACCGACCCATATTGAATCCTGCAACTTTATCCAGGGACATGTATATTTGCCTTCATTTGTGAGAAATTAAAGGATTGCATGTATTATTCTAGAAAATAATACATACAAGGCAGTGGTGAATTCCTACCAGTTTGGACTGGTTTGGCCAAACCAGTAGTAGCTTGGCAGCCTGGGTCCAGCAGCGACCCAGACCTGCCATGTTCTTGAACCGGTTCTCCCAGCGGTGCCCTAGGCGCCATCATCTTGATTTTTGCTTCTGCGCATGCGCAGAGCAATTTTAGTTGTACTGTACATGTGTGCACAGCACAGCCCTGAGCGAATGGGCAGTAGTTTCTGCCGGAACCTACCATTGATATGAGGAGAATATGATACTCTATAAGGAGGCTACATAATTCTTCCATTTTCTCCTGTCATAAAAGAGAGAACATTAAATAATTTTAGTTTTAGGAGTAGAGATTGTAATTGCAGAGTTGGGGGGGGGGGAAACGATCAGTTTAACAAAGGAACAAATTATCCAGAGGGAGTAATTCTGGGCAATCCTTAATTAAATGTATTCAAGCAGAAGCAAAGTTGCTCTGTAAGTGAGATTGGTGATCTCTAAATCTGATAAATAAAATAAATTAGATAGCGCTCTGTTGAAAATGATGTAATTTGACACTGAGCAGGTAGTGGAATCCATGTGCACGCAAGCAGAAGAACAGATGAATGAACGATCATAAAATAGAATTTTAACATTTTATGGATAGAAGGGAGGTAGAAGATAGAACTAGCCATGCAAATATGATCCAAGCTATATTGACCAGATTTCCAATCAATTTCATCAATCAATTTCATTTAACTTCTCAAGATGAATCAAAAGGCACATAAATGGATCAGAATAAATATAGGAGCTTTTTTTTAAAAAAAGGTAAGGAAATTCAATGGTTAGTAAAATGAGAATTGACTGAAATTACTTTTAATTATTAATTTCAGTGGCTCAGTGGCTAAGACACTGAGCTTGTTGATCAGAAGGTCAACAGTTCAGCGGTTCTAATCCCTAGTGCTGCATAACAGAGTGAGCTCCCATTACTTGTCTCAGCTTCTACCAACCTAGCAGTTCCAAAGCATGTAAAATGCAAGTAGAAAAATAGGAACCACCTTTGGTGGGAAGGTAACAGCATTCTGTGTTCCTTTGGCATTGAGTCATGCAGGCCACATGACCACAGAGACATCTTCAGATATCTTTGGCTTTGAAACAGAGATGAGCGCTGCTCCCTAAAGCCAGGAATGACTAGTATACATGTGGGGGGGGAAACCTTTACTTTTACTTTTAAGTCATGAAACATTTTAAATCATTAAATCTTTCACTTTGAAGTGATAGAACCACTGAAGAGCATATAGCAGATTGAACAAGGCATACAACCAAATATAACACTCAACATTTTCCCCAAAGATACTAGATGTTTATATCCCACCGATAAAACTTCCTTCTGCAGCTTGATGAAATACTGAATAATTTCTGAAGCTTTCCAAAAGCCCAGATTTGGCTTGGGTGACTTAAGAATGAGGTCTCACTTCACCTTGTCAAGTCATGAAACCTTTCCAAAATGGTTGAAGTGGAAGGTAATCCAGAGTGACAGGAGTAAGGGGCTTCTCCCTAGAGGGCGAAGAGACAGCAGAGCTTGGAATGTCTGGGAGAAAGGAAGAGGGCAAAGGCAGACCCTCCCTAGCAATTCACGGAGCATATCTAATAGTTATACAGATAGCTGCTTTAGTTTGTCAAGATTCCGTCTATAGGCAAACAACAATAAAGAACCACTGAGAAGTAACTCCATGTGTTGTTCTTAGTTCTTTGGGCCTGACATTAATGTTACCAGACTAATTATCTTTATAAATAAACTGTGTGAATTGCTAGGGAGAGTCCACCTTCATTCTTTTCCTGCCTACCAAATATTTTACCACAATGGATCAGGATTTGGCTAAATCTGATACATATTTCCATTGTTGAAGTTTCTGCCTCAGCTCCTTGGGCTTCAAGTCAGGGGGAATCTTCCTGTCAGTAAGAGGCAAGGATCAGTATCTCATAAGACCTTCACTCAGTTGATAGAGCAGAATGCTTCCTTCTGTGCAAATAAATTTTGAGGGATGACTAGGATGACAAAGCATGCAACAGAAAACACCTACAATACTCAAAACTCTGGGAAAAGTAATTTGTGTTAGTTGTTGTCTAGCAGCCATGCCTGTTGAGCAAGCTATTGACAACACCCAGAGACAAACTGAGCAACTTTTATATGCAATACAATGCAGTGAATCATGGGCAGATCTGTACATTGGGGAAACAAAACAACCACTTCATAAATGCATGGCACAACATAAGAGAACAAACCCATCAGGACTAGATTCAACAGTTTATCTACATTTAAAAGACAAAGATCATTTTTTTGAAGACAGCAAAGTCCACATTTTGGACAGAGAGGACCACTTGATTTGAAAGGGTGGGTCAATGAGGCCATCTATATCAAAATTGAACAGCCCTTTCTCAACAGAGGGGGAAGGATATGCCATCGTCTATTTCCAGTCTACAACACAGTCCTTTCAACAATTCCAAGAAGGCTCCACACCAGAAGTGTCAAACTGGTGACCTGTGGGTCTGATGTGTCACACGCTGGTCATATGCAGGTCACACCCACCCCAGCTTCACAAAGGGAAAAAAACATTGTGAAACATCACATGACAGCAACATGACGCTGTCATATTTGACACCTGTGCTCCATATCCTTTTGATCCTGATGACTCAGATAAACCTCTAGGTGGCCTTAACGACTCGCTAAAAGAAGGCAAATGACCAGCTGTCTGCAAGGAGTGTAAATCCTTCCATTCCCCACTATCCAGAAAGAGCTGAAGAAGCTTCTTGGATGAGAAGTGAAATGTCTTAAAAGAAAAAAAAATAGAAAGTCCAGTTACCTCTTGAAAAAAAGCAATTTTGGTGCAACCATGACCTGGATAACTGAGAATCTCCATAGACATTAAGTTATTGACAAATGCCCCACTTCCGCATACAATATATTTGCAATATAGTCCACTCGCTTCTGTAAACATCCCAGAAAGGGTGGCCTGACAGGTTATTCACGGCTTCAATATTGTCTGCTAATTGAACTAGGAGGAGAAAAGGAGGGCATCAATCAGAACTGATTTCAAATTTGGTTCACTTGAGGAAGTGCAAATGGTACCTGCTCCTCAGAGCAAAGATTGATACAGCTTTAAAGAGGCAATTTCTCTAATGTCCCATGTCTCAGAGAACAAGAAAAGTACTTTAATAAGTTGCAGCAAAAGTGTTTCTTCATTGAGTTGAGGAGGAAAAGGTACAAAATTTAATGAAAGGCCCAGTGCAAATTATATTCAAGGACATTTTCACTCCAAAGTTTATCTTGGAAGAGCACTCAATGCGCCTCTCTCTTCTTTTGTCTAGATCATTTTATTTGGTCTTTGTTAGAAGTGTTGACTTTTATTCAGATTCTGCCCCCCAGCAGCTCTGCAGTTCTTCTTCTGTTGCTAAGATGATCACATACCATCTTGTTGGACTCTGTCCGCCTGCTGCCAATTGCCTCCAATAGACTGATCAGATCCCACAGATTAGGCCTCCTCCTAATTCCATCCGCCGGCCAATGCCGACTGGCAACTACCCGGAGAAGAGCCTTCTCTGTGGCTGCTCCGACCCTCTGGAACGAACTCCCCGTGGAGATTCAAACCCTCACCACCCTCCAGGCCTTCCGCAAAGCCCTTAAAACCTGGCTGTTCCGACAGGCCTGGGGCTAAAGAGCTTTTGCCCCCCCTCCTCGAATGGTATGGTTGTTGTGTGTTTTAAATTGTGTATTGTTATGTTCGTCTTTTTATCCCCTGTTTGTACCCCCCTTCCCTGACCGAATTGTGAGCCGCCCTGAGTCCCCTTCGGGGCGGCATATAAATGAAATAAATCCTAATCCTAATCTGTAACTCTCTTGATTTGTGAGACTTGGCCTAACCAGGATCTGAACAGATAAAAGTATGGGTACAATAAAAGAATGGGAGATCCTCTGCTCTTAAGGTTCAGGTGATCCCCAGCCTGCTTTCAGATGTCCTCAGCTAGCAAAGTATTCAGCATTCTGATGAAAGGATATTTTTTTAGTCTGACTTCTTAGGCAAGGCAGGTTATATTGATGGAGAAAGCTTTAAGGAAGGATAAAAGAGATTTTAAAAATGGGGATGAGAGAAGGTTTCCTTTTTTCCACTGTTTTGTTTAATCAATCCCATCTTCATAAGAATAAACTAGAGCAGAGGTGTCAAACTCATGTTGTCAGGGTGGCATCATATGACAAATCAGGACTTTTTCCCCCTTCACTAAACTGGGCTGGGGCAGAGGGAGCATGTGACAAATCTGGCCTATGAGCCATGACTTTGACACCCCTGAACTAGAGGGTATATAGCAATAGCAATGGCACTTAGACTTATATACCACTTCACAGTACTTTATAGCCCTTTCTAAGCAATTTACAGAGTCAGCCTACTGCCCCCAACAATCTGGGTCCTCATTTTACCTGCCTCGGAAGGATGGAAGACTGAATCAACCTTGAGCCTGGTGAGATTTGAGCTGCCAAATTGCAGGCAGTTGGTAGGCAGCAGGAGTAGCCTGCAGTACTGCACTCTCACCACTGCGCCACCGTGGCTAGTACTTGGTACTAGGAAAACAGCCTGGTCTGGGCATCCCAAAAACCAATGAAAAATTTATTCATAAATATATTATGTGAACACATCCATGAGGTCATGATCTGCCTAAGGACATCTTTCCCTGTGAAAATGGACATGCAACTCACTCGAGAAAGCAGGACGTTTCTGACAAAATGGAAGAGTATAATCTGAAGTAGAAATGTTATATATATATATATATATATATATATATATATATATATATATATATATATATATATATATAACATACATACATACATACATACATACATACATACATACATACATACATACATACATACATACATACATACATACATACATATATATATATATATATATATATATATATATATATATATATATATTTGTTATATTTATGCTGATAAATAAATAAAGGGAGACTAGTATAGATCTATTTCAAGCTATTTAGCTCTCATCAGCTAGCCATACCCATGCTTGGAATCGAATTTTGGAATGTGACTTTAAGTATATATATATATATATATATATATATATATATATATATATATATATATATATATATATATATATATATATATATATATATATATATATATATATATATATATATACACACACACACATACATACATATACATATATACATATATACACACACACATATATGTGTGTGTGTGTGTTTGTGTGTTTGTGTTTGTGTTTGTGTGTTTGTGTGTAGGTTGTATGTTCCAGCATAATTCTGGAACACCTTGAGCAATTTTAACCACACTTGGTGCACAGATGACTTACTCTCTGGAAAAAAATATGGTGGGGGTAAGACACCCCTCGGTGTGGGTGTTCTGTTAAGATACAGCCTATTGTGCCTTAAAATTGTGCCTTCTACTATACTGCCGTAAAAATGGCTTCTACTGTATAGCGTAGTGGAGTTGCCATAGTAACGGCTTCACAGTACTCCACAGGGGGGGTCCCTCTGGTAAGGGGGAAAACCCAACATTATAAGTTATATTTGGTCTGGACATTATCTCCCTATAAATAAATACCTGGCCAATACCGGATTATCAGATACTAACCTATAAGCCAAGAACAATCAGCTTATTATTTTGTCCTTCCCCAGCCTGATGTCCTCGGCATACAATGGGGTACATTATAACATTCCAAATTTCTTAGTTGATATTTTGAGAGCAATAGATACATCAGGCAGGGGAACAGGAATTCTTCAGAGGAGCATGTAGCTAAATCAGAAGCTGGATTAATTTACTGACTGTAGCTAAGGTTCGTCTTAAACACGGGCGCCTTCCAGCAGCAGATCAAACCAATTCCGTGCAGTAAATCAAATCACCAAAGATGTGCCGCTCAAATCCTCCGAGCTTGGAAGAGAGTGTTAGGAAATAGTACAGAATAACACGAAGAATGGCAGATTTCTATTGCTTTTATATTAGGGCCGTGATTGGCACAGAAGTGTTTTTTTCTCCGAGAACCATCCTCTGTCATAGAGCTATAAAGGAAGCAACAGAGGAGAATTATAACTGAGAGCAGCTAATGAATGTGTCAGTTGCAGTGCAAGGAGACATCTTCATTTATAGAATGGTTGGACCGGCTGGTTAAAATGAAGTGGCTCTTTGGGAAGAAACCAATTCTATTTAAAAATGCTGGATGACAGTTGTCTTGTAATAAAAGCAGAAAGCTTTGTTAAGAAGAGAGAGATGAATGCCTTTCCTTTTATTTAAAAACATTGCCTGTGGTTTCAAAGTCTGAAGACAGCGGCTAATTTTTTATTTCTACTTCAGAAAGTGTAAATCGAAGTGTAAATCTTCTAGACAGCAGTTTTCATAAAATTATGAAAAGAAGGATTCCTTTCCCAGGATCACTGTTTCATAATAACAATGCTTCATTTCAGGGGTGTCATATTCAGTGACAGATATGTCAAAAACATCAAGAAGATGGGCGTGATGATATAATGGAAGTCTTGTCTATCTTGATGCAGTCCTGTCCATCTTGATTTTTTTCATACAGTTCTCCCTTTGCTGCTCTGACGTGGATGTGCCTCTGTTTTATCGAAGAACGTGACAGGTGAGACTTTTTAAAAAGTCTTTCTAGAGCTATGGTACTTTTTTATGAGTGTGCATTTGGAATTCTTGTGCTAGGTAAAGGTTCCCCTGGCACATACGTGCTAGTCGTTCCTGACTCTAGGGGGCGGTGCTCTTCTCCGTTTCAAAATCGAAGAGCCAGTGCTGTCTCCGTGGTCATGTGGCCAGCATGACTCAATGTCGAAGGCGCACGGAACGCTGTTACCTCCCACCAAAGGTGGTCCCTATTTTTCTACTTGCATTCTTACATGCTTTGGATCTGCTAGGTTGGCAGAAGCTGGGACAAGTAACGGGAGCTCACTTTGTTATGTGGTGCTAGGGATTCGAACCGCCGAACTGTTGACTTTTCTGATCAACAAGCTCAGTGCCTTAGCCCCTGAGCTACCATGTGTCTTTTCTAGCACCGCTCCTTGTGCTAAAAAATAGCAATAAAGATGGTATTAGATATACTTCTTTTGAAATTATTTGTAAGAATATCTGCAGTTTGCCTTATCATATTGGGGAAAAGCAGACATTTTTGGTCTCATTTAAAGAAAATAAATATTAGGGAAGACACAATAATAGTGTTCCAATATATAAGGTAGGGGTGTCAAACTCAAGGCCTGTGGGACGGATCTGGCCTGTGATGTGGTCAGATCCAGCCCATGGGGCCGTCCTGGTCTTTCCAGTGTGAAGAAAGATCAGGCCAATGTAGCTTCGACCTGGTCAACCCATTGTAAAGAAGAAACATGCCAGCAGGTTGGGGTGTGGTGTCAAGCTGGCCATGCCCACGCAGTTGGCCATGCCCATTTGCGCCCCCCAAGGTCAACTAGAGCCCTGATGTGGCCCTCAATGAAATTGATTTCAACACCCACGATCTAAGGGGTTGCCACAAAGAAGAAGGGTCAACCTTTTTTCCAAAGTACCTGAGGGCAGGGCAAGAAGCAATGGATGGAAACAAATCAGGGAGAGAACCAACCAAGAAATAAGGAGAAATTTCCTAACAGTGAGAACAATTAATCATTGGAATGACTTGCCTTCAGAGGTTGTTGGTGCTCCATCGTTGGATGGAGGTTTTTAAGAAGAGATTGGACAGCCATTTGTCTAAAATGGTATTGGGTCTCCTACTTGAACAGGGGGTTGGATTAGAAGACCTCCAAGGTCCTTTCCAACTCTGTTATTCTAAAGTTTATCCTGCCATTAATGACAACTAGCAGCCTTTCTTGAGATTGAAATAACCCTCCCAAACTTCAGACTTCATTGCATTTTCTCATTCTCATTGGCTGCTTTCTATAACATCTTGCGTGGTGAAGATTTCTGGAAAATGTCTATCCCTTGGTCCAGTAGTGGGATTCAGCCAGTCCGCACCTATTTGGGAGAACCGGTTGTTAACTTTCTAAGCAGTTGGAAGAACTGGTTGTTGGAAGAAATCTCCTTTTGTTTTTTTCCCCACTTTGCAGGGCTAATCCTATAAGGAAAGCAGGAAGGAAGCATTCTGGTGTTGTTTCTAGACTAATCTTTATTGCCCTGCTTACAGAAACTTCCTCTCTAGTTAATCCTTATTACATTGTAGCAGCTAAGGTGAAGCGCCCATTGACGTGAGTGATATTGATTTAGCCACACCCTCATGGTCACATGACTACCAAGCCACGCCTACCCAGCAGGTTATTAGGGCAGAGAACCAGTTGTTAAATTATTTGAATCCCTCCACTGCCTTGGTCCCATTTTGCTTCTCCTCAAGCAGGCATTACCATTACAAATTTTGGGTTATTGCTTATCAATATTTTGACATTTTTTCCTGATCTCTTTTTTTTCTAAATTAACCCATGATTCATGTCTTGAAGTGTATTTCAGCACACAATTGTGGGTACTTCTGAGCTACTTCTCTTCCATTATCTTTGGGAAGTTTGTCTTAGACCATTGATCCAATTAACTCAGCGTTGAATGGTGAGAACTATCTAAACTTCCAAGCAGCAGTAAAAAGGGAGACCTTTTTCATAGGACTTTCCTTCCTTATCTCCCCAGTTAATAATGCCTTCCCACAGCTACCAAGGACAATCTTCAGTGTTCTCCAGAGAAGATTATCTGCTATTGCTGATGATCCTGAGAATCCCCTGATAAGCTGCTGAGAGTTGCAGGATTCCTGAGAACTTAATTTGGAAATTGCCGTCCTAAGGCATGAGTAATATACAAGGACTGCAGTACCTAATACCAGTTTCATATGCCTGAACAAATGTGTGCATTTTCTTAATGCCATTGGACAGTATAAAAAATAGAATGTAATTTAATTTACTTTTCATCACACGTCTCAAGCTCATCCACCAAAGAAGCACAACTGCAATTCGCTGAAATTTCATTTTCACCACAGCCTGTGAAATAAGCTTATGGTTTGTCCAAAGCTACCTTCTAAGGGTTTATACTGAATGTAGAGTGGAACCTACATTTTCTCAATCCAGCATAAATAAACCCGGTTTAGACACTGTTCTCTATGAGATTAGAATGACATGTGGGAGAAAATCTGTCATATTCCAGGACCTTATCTACTATGTTCTACATTCATGCAATGTATTATTCTATGTGGTAAGGAATTTATATATGCACAGCAGGGGTCCTACTGATTTTTTCCCTCCATTTTTTTTCTAGAAGCTAAAAAGACTGTTCCTAAAAGAGGACCTGAAATTGCACTAAGAGCAAGATCCCCAGAAGCTCAGGACCTATTAGCTAATAGTCAACATATCCCTCCATAATTATATCCCTTCAAATATGAATAGGGGTGTGATGGCTCTGTGGTTGAAAGATACTCAGATTTTTGAGAGCTGACATGGAGAAGGCCCTTTTTCTGGGTCCCACCAGATCTATCTCCTTAGGGCAGGGGTTGGCAATCTTAAACTCTCAAAGGTCTAACCGGAAGCCCCCCGTTCAATTCTGGAGCCAACCGGAAGTCTGGTTCCCCCATCATAGTCTCCTCTTAGTGAGGCATCCTTTTTCCTCTGTTGACCGGAAGCCAGTTCCCCTACCATAGAGGCTCCTCCTAGTGCAGTATCCTTTTCCCTCTACCTGTCCTAACCAAAAGCCCTACCAATTGTGGAGCAAACTAGCGACAGGGAGCCCCAGCAGAAGGATGAAAGAGCCACATGCAGCTCCAGAGCCATGGGTTGCTGACCCCTGCCCTATCAGTTCAAAAGCATGCAAATGAGAGTAGATAAATAGGTACCACTTTGTGGGAAAGTTAGCAGCATTCTGTGTGCCTTTGGCATATATCCATGCTGGCCACATGACCATGGAAAATGTCTTTGGACAATGCTGACTCCCTCAGCCAAGAAACAGAGAGGAGCAAAATACCCTAGAATTGGACATTGCTGGACAAGGGAAACTAGTGTAATGTTACATTACAGTTAGAACAATTAATCAATGGGACAACTTTGCCTCCAGAAGTTGTGAATGCCCCAACACTGGAAGTCTTTAAGAAGATGTTGGATAGCCATTTGTCTGAAAGGGTATAAGGTTTCCTGCCTAGGCAGGGGGTTGGACTAGAAGACCTCCAAGGTCCCTTCCAACTCTGCTATTGTATTGTATTGTTAGATACTAGTGAATTGATATGCTAATTAACTTTTCTGCTCTAAGATGCTTGCAGTAACATAAAGTGTGTGACTTCTAATAGTCCTTCCCGATTATTATTTTCCCTACCTGAATGACTGTCTACTATCACTTCTTTTAATTACTAACATTCTACAGAAGGGTTACTTTTTAAAAAATAAAAAATAAACAATTGAAAGCACTTTGCTGTTTTACTGGGCATTAGCGGGGGGGGGGGTGTTCCTGCAAGAGTTTGTTATAACAGTTACAAATGCTTGGGCAGGGAAATAAATGGGTAAAGTTAAAATCTATTGTTGGGTTTTGGTTTTTTTTGGCCTCCCCATAACATTCCAAAATGTTCGTACTACCTTATTATAGGAAAACATGCTGTGATGTTACATTATGTCTTTTCATCTGTAGCATAAGTTTGGCTACTTGTGACAACATGTCTCCATACCTCTTGAATAAGTGGTGTTAAAGCCGGTAATACAGGAACCTGCTATTAGGATATTAAGTAACTAGTTAAAAAAATGGAAAGGAGGAATTGAATGGTGAAGGAAAGAAACTAAGAAAGGTTAAAGATAATTTTGGAGCCTTATAAAATATGGCTTCAAATTCTACTCTGGGGTGATTACCAGAGGTTGCAGACCATTGGAACAATATGAAAAGACATGAATATATTTAGGATAAATGATACAAACAATCATACCTTAATTGATTAATTAATGTCATTTACTTATGAGCCCAAAATAAGAAAAAAAATCTATGAAATATACTGTACCTACAATGGGAAACTATTGGGATAAAAAGACAGAATCACAAATTGGGGGCATGTAAGGATGTATAATTTTATAAAGGTAATGATGAGAATAGCTGGGAATTGTAACCAGGTCTACAGCTCGACCAAAATTAGGTTGGGGAGGTGGTTAAAAACACAATGACTATATATGTATACTTTTCTGTTATATTGGTTTTTTACTAAAAGGGGGGAGAAAAATTAAATATGTATATTGAAAAGAAATTATAAATACCATTAACATAAAAAGGAGCTTGCTCAGAAGCTGGGTTCCACCACAAAATCACGGAGGACAAAATCGCACTTGACGAAAGCGCGCATTTGACGTCATCACAGCACGACGAAAACATCGCGCTGTGATCAAAAAATGTAAAAATAAAGCAAAAACCTTACCCTAACCCCCCCAAACCTAACCCTAACCCTAACCCTAAACCTAACCCTTAACCTAACCCTAAATCTAACCCTAAACGTAACTCTTAACCTAACGCTAAACCTAACGCTAACCCTTAACCTAACGTTAAACGTAACCCTAACGCTCTAAACCTAACCCTAACCCTTAACCTAACCCTAACCCTAACCCTAAACCTAACCCTTACCTTTATGTGAATCGGCTTGCTTTAATTTTATTTTTATTTCAATTTTTAATTTTTTTCGTCGCGCTGTGATGACGTCAAATGCGCGCTTTCGTCGAGCGCGATTTTGTCCTCCGCGGTTTTGACGGGTCACGCAGAAGCTGAAATACACCAAGTAAATGAGATGAAGTGTGGGAAGTAGAGAAGAAAGGTAAGGGAAGAAGAGAGGGATAGGAGAAAGGGTAAGGGAGGGAAGAGGAGGAGAGAAATGAGGAGTGGAAAGGGGAGGGAGGAGAAGGAGAGAGGAAGGGGAAGTTGAGAAGGGAAGGATGACAGAGGGAAGAAAGGAGGTAGGAAGAGGGAGGAGAGAGGGAGAAGAAAGTGATAGATAAAGTACAAATATGGTGTTTGGAGAGCAGAAGAGCCAATAATTGTTTTTTGGGGAGTTGATGGCAAGACGAATTGATGTAAACATTTAATAATACAATATGATGTTGGTTATGTAATAGTATACATGTGATCATATGTTATGAAAATGAAAAAAAACTTTAATTAAAAAAAAGCATCCCATCAACCTAGTTTGCACCCCCTTCCCTCAGCCCTATACAGGTAGTCTTCAACTTATATTCTTTCACTTAGTGACCATTGGAGTATTTAGTATTTAGTATTTTATTGTCACTTATAGGCCGCCCTTTTCCCTGAGGGGACTCAGGGCGGCTTACAACTCATGGGAAGGGGGTGCAAGACAAAACGTAAAATAATATGTGAGTACAAATAAAAATAGCAATAAAACACAACATTCATTCAACATTCGGGTGGGGTGTATGAAGATCTTATCCCCAGGCCTGGCGGGTTACCACAGCCCTGAAAAAAAGTTACCACAGCCCTGAAAAAAAGTGACTTATGACCGTTTTTCACACTTACAACCATGACGGCTTCCCCGTGGTCAGGTCATCAAAATACAAACTCTTGGCAAGTCATGCTTAGGATGGTTGCAATGTCCTGGGGACTTATGGTCACCTGTTGTGGCCTTCTGACAAGCAAAGCCAATGGGGGAGAGCTAGATTCACTTAACAACCCTGTTACTAACTTAACGTCCTCACTTAACAAGGGTGGCAAGAAAGATCGTAGGATGGGGCAAAGCTCACTCAACAGATGTCTCACTTAGCAGTGGAAATATTGAGCTCAAGGGTGGCCATAAGCCAAAGACTCCCTACATAATAAGCTTAGATCTTGCACTCTACATGGGGCTGCCCTTGAAGAGTGTTCGGAGACTGCAGTTGGTCCAGAATGCAGCCGCGCGAGCAATATCAGGGGTACCTTGGTACACCCGTGTTACACTTATCCTCCATGAGCTGCACTGGCTCCCTATTAGTCTCCGGATGCGCTACAAAGTGCTGGTGATTACCTTTAAAGCCCTACATGGCACTGGACCTGGACATCTGAGAGACCGTCTCCTGCTACACACCTCCCAACATCCGATAAGAACGCACAGGTTAGGCCTCTTCTGGGTGCCATCTGCCGGACAATGCCGGCTGGCGACCACTTGGGGGAGAGCCTTTTCTGTTGCTGCTCCGGCTCTGTGGAACGAGTTACCAACAGAGATCCGGACCCTCCCCACCCTTGCAGCCTCTCCAAAAGCCACCAAAACCTGGCTGTTCCGGCAGGCCTGGGGTTGCTGACTCAAATCAGGTCAACCCCCAATTAACCCGGATGTATGTTGTGTTTTTAAAATGTTTGTATTGTTTTACATTCTTCCCCTGTATGTTATTTTATTTTATTCGTACTTGTAAGCCACCCTGAATCCACCCCCACCCCCCGGGATTGGACGGCATACAAACCCATTAAATTGCTAAATTGCTAAATGGTATGGAAAACTCAAAGGGCAACACAGGTAGCCCATCTTTTGAGTATCCTGAAGGTGTTTCCAGACTGCTAAAACTTTCAGTGAAACTTGAAAGGCTTAATATGGAGGCAATAACAGGGGTTAAAATAGAATGGAAACCTGGAGTTTTTTTAAATTAGGAATAATGTCTGAGAAATAAAAAAAAGAAATCCAGTATTTAATACTACATATAATTACGGCGGCAAGGATTGCCTTTGCCCATAAATGGAAAAACAAATGAACTCCAAGCGAAGATGAAATAATAAGAAAGGTTATGGATTGTGCTGAAATGGGCAAACTAACTAAAGAAATCCAGAGAAAAGAAGAATCTGAATTCTACCAGATATGGGATAAATGGTATCGGTGGATGGAGGAAAGAAACAAAAATCAATGAAGGAATATAACAAAACTCAAAAAATAATAGTTATGAGTAAAATAAGAGGGTTAAGAATGGTGAAACCCAAATGAAATACAATAGAAGGGGAAATAATATAAGGTGAGCGGTATCGATTGATAATTGCTACTAGAAAGAACAGGAAGCTCCTGTTCGTATTGTATTGTGTAAATGTGGTGTACGTCTAGGTTTTGTGTGTGTGTATTTTATATGTTTGTTAATAAAAAATAAAAAATGTTTAAAAAATATGCATATTTTAAGTAAATACAATTTCCTGTAAAGCAGTTTCCTTAAGGCTGAAAGATGTGCCCGCAGTAGAGTCATTATCTGTCGCTTTAGATCTCTCCTGCCAGCCTCCATCTCCTTTTTATGACCTTATAATCCCTTACAGGGTGGAGTCTGGGCAATTGAATGGAGCAGAGTGTTTACTGGCCTGATGCCCTTCCTGTCACCAATGTGGAGTTTTATTTTTTTCTCATAGGTTATTTTTTATTTTTTTCCCCTTTCAAATACATTCACAAATATATTGTCAGGCCTGCAGTTATATACCTTTTAGGATCTTTGGCCTGCCACACTCTCTATTATTTCATTATGCTGTTTCATTAGTGTAGTAGTTGGGAGGGGGGAATAGAAAGGAGTAGAATTGTGGAAAGTGTTGTTGTCATTCTTTTCTAGAAGCCCAAGGTCATCTTTTGTCTCCACACCTCTTTAGCTGACCAGAACCAGCTGGGTGGAGATCCCAGCATGGGCGAAGAAGATTGGACCATGTGATGGATTTATGGGTGTGGGGATAAGATCATGAACTTTCAACTGGGTGGAATCCAAGGAAGTTTTTCAGATTTGGGATTCCACAGATGTACCAAGATGTCTGACTTATTAAATTGGAACTTTAAGGATAGTTTTGCCTTGGACTCTGCTTTAATTCTGCATGATACTTGGAACGCTGACATATGCATTCTTATTGATACTATTAACATTTACCTACTACCTATTAACATTTATCACTATCTTCTTACAAATATAAAAAACACAGTTGGGATCACTTTCTTGCCACCCCGTATCTCCATCTTATTTTGCAACAACTCTACTCCTTCCGTCTTCTTAACCTCCCTTCTCTGCCTTCTTCTTTCCTCCTCTCCTTCCTCTTTTCTTCTTCCTCTCTCTTTCCCCCACTCCTCCTCTCTCCTCCTCCTTCTTACCCTCTCTCTTACTCTTACTTCCCCTCCCTTACTTCCTCTGCTTTACCCTTTCTTCCTTTCCCTCCTCATCTTCCCTCCTTTCCATTGTTGCCTTTGCTTATTTTCTTTCTCTGATGGATTCTCGGGGTGGCATTCCAGTGGCATTTTATTCAGCAGATAAATTTCCCTCGTGCCCAGAGAGAGAAATCTCTGCCTCTACCTAGGATTGAACTCACAGCCTCCTGATTGTAACGCAAGACCTCCACTTCTAGGCTACTGCACCACTCATCTCCCCTGCCAGCCTTGGAGGGTGAATTTCTATTCAAAAATGCAGAAAATAAATAGCATGCAGATCCCCTGTTGAAGAGTGGCATTGTATGTTGTAGTGTTGCTGGGCATAATTAGGTCTCCAATTACTTGGTCTCCAATTTCCTTTGGCCATGAAAAGTGGAGAAAGACAATTTCAAGAAAAAGCAAATCAGAGCTTCTGACTATCTATTCACCATGTTTTCTTTTTCCAGAATGAATTTTTTCTAAGAAATATCTGGCTTTAAAAAAAAGCAGAGAAAAGTTTGAGAATGTTCTCTTACTACAACTTACTAGAACTATGGAAAATGCCACCTTTTCTCAAAATTCTGCCTACAGCAGAAGAATCCTTATACAACAGTTTTCAGGCTGGGCTTATTTGTCTGCCCTCTATCAGAGTCTTAAAATACAATAGAGTGTATTGGCAGTTTTCCATGTTACAAGACTTCTGTCAATATAATCACCTCAAAAAAGCTTAATAGTAAGGCACGAAAAATATATTTGAACAACTCCTCTGGGTTTCTCACTACAGGTGTAGTCACATAATTAGTGCTGTTGAAAGGTATATTTTGAGTTTAGCAACTTGTCTTTTGGCAGGGTTTACTTCCTTCTGCTTACATCAAACGTGGATGCCTTCTGTTTTTTCATATTCTTGAAGGTACTGGTTTTTATCCTTTTCCAGAGTTCCTGATTTAGTCTGAAGTAAATGTTGGAATAGTTTGAAAATAGGATGCTTGTCTTTCTTTCAAAATGCCAGTCCTCAGAAATTTCAGCAATGCTGAAGCCTTTTTCTAACCATGTTGAGTTTCGTGACCCGTCAAAACCGCACTCGACTAAGCCGCGCCTGATTAAACCGCATCGCTGACGTCATCAACAGGGCGACAACAGCCAGCACGGAGAAAGAAGGGCGCTTTAAATAGTGCTTTGAAAGCAAGCCGATTCAACTTACGGTAAGGGTTAGGTTTAGGGTTAGGTTTAGGGTTAGGTTAAGGGTTAGGGTTAGGGTTAGGGTTAGGGTTAGGGTTAGGGTTAGGGTTAGGGTTAGGGTTAGGGTTAGGGTTAGGGTTAGGGTTAGGTTAATGGTTAGGATTAGGTTTAGGGTTAGGTTAAGGGTTAGGGTTAGGGTTAGGTTTAGGGTTAGGTTAAGGGTTAGGTTTAGGGTTAGGTTTAGGATTAGGTTTAGGGGGGTTAGGTTTAGGTTTAGGGGTTAATTTTAGGTTTAGGGTTTACAGCGTGCTTCTGTCTCCGCGCTGTTGTCGCCCTTGTTGATGACATCAGCGATGCAGTTTAGTCGAGCACGGTTTAGTCGAGCGCGGTTTTGTGGTGGAACCGTTGAGTTTTGCGGTTTCCATCATTCTAAACCGAAAACAGAACAACAGAGTTGGAAGGGACCTTGGAGGTCTTCTAGTCCAACCCCCTGTTTAGGCAGGAAACCTGACACCACTTCAGGCAAGTGGTTATCCAATGTCTTCTTAAAAACTTCCAGCGATGGAGCATTCACAACTTCTGGAGGCAAGTTGTTCCATTGATCAATTGTTCTAACTGTCAGGACATTTCTCCTCAGTTCTAAGTTGCTTCTCTCCTTGATTAGTTTCCATCCATTGCTTTTCTGATAAGGCTGATCAAGACTCCCTCTTTATCCCTGTGCTGTGTAAAATAGTCACTTATGGTTTCATGCTGCTTATACACAAACACTGAGATTGAAAAGAAAATAGAGGTTCTATTTGAGTACAGTTTATTTTTTTTTAATTTAGAAAATTGATCTGGCCTTAACTTTACTTGTGAGCTCCAAATTCTGTGTGTCTCAAATCCCAAATCCAATGGATTATTTGCAGACTGATACAAACTGGTGAAATTGTTATATAAAATCTGCCCCCAGGCTTGCAGCACAAAGTTCCATCACAAAGAGAAGATCTCACAGTTTCAAGGTGGTCTGGAGCTTCTTGATGACTACAACTTGCTTCAAGGAAGCATCACACTCATGTTCCCAGATGCTGTGTACAGCACCACCCCTCTCAGTTGTACAGAATCTCATAGGCTGAATTGAACATGCCATTGAAAACCTTTGCATAACTGTGAAAATAGCAACCATTAAATTCAAAGTTCACGGGACTGCTGTGCATAAGAGCAAAACCACCTTTTCACTACCCTGCAATGCATGCTGAATAGCCAGATCCAGTACTTGCTATGTATGCCTAGCATTGTATGGGGAGTGCAGACAGGTTTTCTGTGCCCATTGGTACCCAGGTAAAGGCATATCCATTTATAAAAAGGGGATACAGTATGGCACAGTATAGCCCTGGTCAATGAACTAGGCTTAACCTTTCTTTGGAGTTGAGTGTAGAGTAGAGTGATCTATCATGTTGTTGTTGTTAGTTGCAAAGTCCAACTCATCACGACCCCATGGAAAATGTTCTTCCAAGACTTCCTGTCCTCTACCATCCTCTGGAGTCCATTTAAGCTCGCACCAACTCCATCCAGCTACCTCATTCTATGTCGTCCCCTTCTTCTTTTGCCCTTGATCGTTCCAAGCATTAGGCTCTTCTCCAGTGAGTCCTTCCTTCTCCTTAGGTGGCCAAAGTATTTCTATCATACAGGGCTATAAAAAAAAGGAGAAAGACTAGGAGAAGGGGAAAAGGAAGGAGAAGAAGAAGGAAATGGAAATAGTAAATGAAATCACAGATGCCTACAGGATGAAACAAGCACGGACAGAAAATCTGCCCCTCATAAACTTGTGTGTACAACATAAAACAAATATTAGCAGTTGAGATCATGTTGCAAAAAACCTATTTCATTCTCACTTCCCCATCACAAGACTCCCCACTAACCCTAACCCACAACAAGACCCCCAGTTGACACACCCACATCTGAACCATCCCAAGATTCCCACTGGTGACTCACACCTGACCCATCACAAGACCTTCACTTGACACACCCATACCTGACCCATCAAAACATCCAGCACAATACCCTGGCCTGATGGAACTCTCACCTGGCATGACCTCACCATTAAAAGACCTACTGACCACACGAAGCCCCTATAAACAGAAGTACACCAACACTGACATCCCCTAAATTCTGCTGAAGATGTTTTACCTCGCCTGGTAATGAAACATTCGGAAACCAACCCACAAGCTCAGAGAACGAACCGTCACCCTCATTTCATCCTTTCATCAACATTGGGGTTAGAAGCAGACAAGTTTGCTTAGAAAATCTACAGGCATTAGAAGGGAGAACTTCAGCTGACAACATTGGTTCATGCAGTTGCAGTCCCTTAATTCAGTGACACCTAACAAAGTAATGAATTAACAAGAGTAGAGAAATTCAGAAGCCAAGAATCATCCAGACTGATTTTTGTTCTTTAGAGTCAATGCTTGATTCAGTTTCATTCTAGAGAATTGCATCTTATTTTCACTACATTTAATCAATGTAATTTGTAATCCTGAGGTTCCAAATAAGACGGGACATTTTCCAATTCTGGTATAAGCTGCTATGTAGTGTTCTGTGAACTATTAAACAGCTGAATGCGCCATCCTTATTTAATATGAGAAATTGGGCTCTTCCCTTCTTCTATGGCCATTTATCTCTTCCCTTCCCCGATGGCCAGTAGCTCATCAGAGGAAAACCTGTCTCCATTAGTCATTCCACTCAACAAGTCACCAAAATGGATTGATGGAGCTGCTGCTCATTTGATGCAATGCAAAACAAACTTTCATAGAAAAAGATCAATGTTTCGTGCAGGGCTCATTGGGCTAATTATGATTCCTTAAATGTTTTTTTTCCCCTAGTAAAATATACCATAAGGTGTTAAAAAAATTCATAACACAGAATGTGGTAGACGATATATTTGTCTATTTTATAATATATGCATTTCTTTCTAGGTAAATAAATGCAGCTGAGGACTGTTGAAGTTGTGTCTCTTTCTGTGTGTATGTGTTTACATACACAGAAAGAGCCTTTCAAACACAAATGCAACATACTGCATGTGGAGATTAATTGCCTCCAACTAACGTTCTACATTGTATGACTTTTTACTGATCCAGTAACATGTAGACATTCGTTAGGACCTACAGATCAGTTAAGATCTGGTATGTATTGATCAGGGGTGGATTCCTGCCAGTTCTAAACTCTTCTATAGAAAAGGTTCCACAAATCTACTGTGTTCTTTAGAACCGGTTCCAGCTCTCCCTCCCCTGCCCGTCCACACATCATCAAGATGAAGAGCGAGAGGAGGAATCCTGGGAGTTGAAGTCCATAAGTCTTAAAGCTGTCAAGATTGAACACCCCTGAGGGGTTTTTTTCCTAAAGTTTTAGGGGTGCAAAGGTCTTGACAGCTTTTAGAATTGTGTGCTTCAAATGCCAGAGTTTCTGAGCCAACATTTTGGTTGCTAAGCAAGAGCGTTGTTAAGTGAGTTTCACCACATGTTTACAAGTTGGCCATGCCCACCCAGTCACATGACTGCCAAGCCACTCCCACTCAGTCACATGGCTGGCAAGCTACTCCCACCTGGTCACATGGCTGGCAAGCCATTCCCACAAAGCAGGCCACACCTATAGAAGAGGTTCTAAAAAATTTTTGAAACCCACCACTGATATTGATAGATTGTGTAGGGTCTTGGATAATTCTCTGTGGTCAACTCACCATGGCCAACTTGTCAGGGGGACAACTTGCTGCAAGACAAGAGTTACACTAATATTGAAGAAATGGTGGATTAAAATCATTAGAAAAAAGGATGCAAAAGAAAGGATAAAATGAAATGTGAGTGACTAAAATTAAAATATTCTTCATAATTAAATTGAATTGTTGAATTGTTCTGCAGAGAGTTGTCACATGGCAAGTTGGCCACATGGTGAGTTATCCTGCAGGAAGTTGGCCATGGTCAGTTGGCCATGGTGAAATGGCTGTGGCAAGTAGGCAGAGGAGAGTTGGCCGTGGGTGAGTTGGCTGCAGCAAGTTGTCCCATTCTGCATTGTTTATGCGCCATCAAATCATATAACTTTTACCAACTACATGTATAGATCTCTTCAATGATAATCTGTTCCTAATCCCTCCATGTCATCCAACGGTGTAATCTGTTCATCCAATAACTTATTGTAATGAAGTCCATTCCCCTTGTTTTCCATTGTCCTCTTCTCTTTCCTTCTACTTTCCTAGGATTATAGATGTCCCCAACCTTGATCCATGGACCAGCACCAGGCCGCAGCATATCAGAAACTGGGCTGCACAAACAAGCAACGCACCATCCATGGGAAGCACCTGAAACCATGCCCTGCCCATTCCACGGAAAAACCTTCCTCCATGGAACTGGTCCCTGGTGCCCAAAAGGCTGGAGCCCACTATAATACACAATTCAAGAAATGGTGTATAAGATGCACCCAAATTTTCAGTCTCTTTTAGGGGGGAAAGGTGCGTCTCATACTCTGAAAAATACAGTCCTTACTTTCTAAAAGATCAATGATCCTTATTGTCAAGCTCTAAATATACATTTTGGAGTCATGATTTTGACTGTGCAACTTTTCCCCATGCTTTCCAGATTAGACATTATTGCATAGTTTTGAATAAAGAATAAAGTTCTGGTACTGATCCTAAAATATTGCTCAAATCAAAGACTGCACAAAACAGATACATGTATCTGGGAATATTGCGTATCTAAACTTTATAGACTAAGAAAAGTCGACATGAAAAAGTTGTTTATTTTGGAAAGATGCATTAAAAAGCCGGTCGTGGGAAAGATGCAAAAATCAAACAACCTATTTTGCATCAAAATGTGAGAATATAAACATGCATGCAATAGTGAAACCTGAATTCTTACTGAAAAGATTTCAGATTCCTTGGTGGGATATTTTACAAATAAACGTGACATAATAGACTAATTCATGAAGATACATCATGGGATAGAACTGTGTATGGAGATTCTCGGTCATCCAGGTCACTGTTGTCCCAAATGTGCTTTTTCAAAAGGCAACTGGATTTCCTTTGTTTTTTCCTTGAAGATGTGTTGCTTCTCATCCAAGAAGCTTCTTCCGTTCTTATTCTTCCCCATTCAGTGAGAACTGAAGAAGCTTCTTGGATGAGAAGCAAAATATCTTCAAGGAAAAACAAAGGAAGCCCAGTTGACTTTTGAAAAAGCCCCTTTGGGGCACAAGGGATGGAGTTGCAGCTACTTCTGCCACTGCTACTCCATTCTTGCCACTTCATCATCTTCTCGCAAGCTTGATTGTGATGTTGTGTATAGGGAGGATATTGGATTTTAAGCTTGCTTCACAGATGTCTGATTTAATCACAGGATAGTGCAGTTGCTAACCAGCATTGCTGAAAGCACATACTCAGGTTAGACCTCCTTTTTTTCTGTATTAAAATGAAATGTCACCAGCTAATATCTTCCAATTTGGTCATCCAGAACCACTTTAATTATAGCATTAATACCCCCAGTAAAGCATTTTCAAACAGGAAGGCTCTTCTACGTGACCTGTGTTAACTGCTTGAAAACCAGAAATCATATCTTGCCATCTGAACTTTCCTGCTGAATGAATAATGCATCGCAAACTAATTTTGTGAGAATCAATTCCATCAAAGTCAACTTTAGTGTTTAATTCATGGGAATCAATTCTCCCTCGTCAGATTCTTCTGATGTGGCAACTTTCCCTGATGTTTGAAGGTAGGTCAGCAGAACAGTCCTCTGATTTATCGTTGGGCCCAAGGGCAGCAACATAGCAACAGACAACAATTGGGTTTTTTTTTTGTATTTGCCAGCTCTTTGACTCTGCTGATTTAAAAAAAAACAACCTGAGATCTTTCCATAGGAAAGAAAATTAAATTGAAACTGGCATGTTGCAAAGTGAAACACTGGCATCCATTATATTTCAAATACACTTCTGACCACAGGTGGGATTCAAAAATTTTATCAACCCGTTCTCTGCCTGGTTGCTGGGTGGGCGCAGCCATGGTGGGCGTGGCCTACACGACCTCATGCACTGTGGTGTTTTTGCCCTCCACAAGCTCCACAGGCTTTCCTCGAGCATCTGGGAGGGTGAAAATGTCCTCCCCCAGGCTCCAGAGTTCCTCCAGAGACTGGAAATGAGCCAATTTCTGGACTTCTAGAACTTCTGGGAGGTCCATTTTTCGCCCTCCCAGAGCCTCCACACGGGCCCTACACTTACCTGGCATCCAAAATGGGCCAACATTGGAGACTCCTGGGAGGGGTGGCGTGGGTGGGGCCAGCTAGTCCTTGCAACTACCAGTTCACTGAACCAGATGTAAAATTAGCATCTAGTTCGCCTGGACGGGTCTAAACTGGCTGGATCCCACCCCTGCTTCTGACACTCGCATGGGCCTCGTAAACATTAAACAAACACCAACTGAGAAGTAAGCCTATCAGCTTCTTGGTGTTGTTCTCTTTTAGATTAATGAATCCTTGAGGATTGGTCCCACCTATTTTGATAGACATTTTGCAAATATATCTATGGTAAATTCCTGCAATCCAGCTCGGCAAGTCCAGGCTGCAGGCAATCTCTATATGGGGGCTCATTTTAGTATGGTGCTAGAGAAGGCTCCTGCGTATTCCTTGGACAACAAAGATGACCAACAAGCAAGTACTGGAATGCATAGCTCCAGATATGTCACTGGAAGGGGTGGGGAGAAATCACAAAACTGTGCATCAATTATGTTGGCCATGTCATGTGGGGGAATTCACCAGAGAAAGCACTTATGTTGGCAAGAGTTTGTCAGTGCATTAGAGTTCAGACTGGAAGAGTCATGGCAACAAAGTCAGCCAATGAATAGACATAGCAACTAAGTGAGCCAATGAGAGCTGTTTGGAAACTGAAACAGTATTTGCTGGAGACAGCTAGGAGCCTGGGTGTGTCTTAATTTAACTTCTGTACTAAAGCTGCATGCTGTGTGAGCACTAAAACTGTTCTGCTGCTCTGAACTGAAACTAAAACTCTTCTCATCTGCTTGTGTTTGCTTGTATTTGCTTTGCTAGTTGCAAAGTCATGTCCAATCCATTGCGACCTCATGGACAATGTTCCTCCAGGCCTTCCTGCCCTCTACCATCCTCTGGAGTCCATTCAAGCTCACGCCGACTGCTTCAGTGACTCCATCCAGCACCTCATCTTTCTCAGCATCAGGCTCTTCTCCAGTGAGTCCTTCCTTCTCATTAGGTGGCCAAAGAATTTGAGTTTCATCTTCAGGATCAGGCCTTCTAAAGAGCAGTCAAGGTTAATCTCCTCTAGGACTGACCAGTTTGATCACCTTGCAGTCCAAGGGACTCACAGGAATCTTCTCCAGCACCATAGTTCAAAGGCCTCAATTCTTTGGCACTCAGCCTTCCTTATGGTCCAGCTTTCATTTACAGCCATACATTGCAACTGGGAAAACTGTAGCCCTGACTATACACACTTTTGTTGGCAGGGTGATGTCTCTGCTTTTTACTATGCTGTCTAGATTTAGTAGTAGACTCACACCTACTGCTTCAGTGACTCCATCCAGCCACTTCATTCTCTGCTGTTCCCTTCTTCTTTTGCCCTCAATCTTTCCCAGCATTAAGGTCTTCTCCAGGGAGTCCTTTGTATTTGCTACCAGGTTGAAAAACATGTTTTTGGTATTGTATATTTACTTCATGTGTTATATTATATACTAGCTGTACCTGGCCACGCGTTGCTGTGGTCCAGTCTGGGCATAGTGGGGCGGTGGGTGGGTGCTGCTGTTGGTTAGGACTCGGGGCTGCTGGGCCAGGCGAGGCTGGTTGGGGGAGATAGCGCCGGGACTGTTGGCCTTGTGGAAGTTGTTCAGCATCTTCTTGGAGGAGCTGTGCTCGGGCTCCCCCAAGTTGGTGGCCCGGGAGAGTGAGACGTCCAGGATCTCGGAGGAGAAGTCCTTGGTGTGCTGCCTCACGGGACACCCAGGGGCCACCCCAACCCCACTGCACCTCAGGCTGACATCGCCACCCCGTCAGAGCCGCCTTGGCGAGGACATAGCTGGCTCACTGTGAGAGTGGGTGGAGAGTGTGTTCGGCCGGCCGGGTTGAGGAGATGCTCCACCTCCGCCTCCTCTGGAGTTCCACTGGGCTGGCCGGGCGTAGGCCTGCTTAAGGGTGGGAGGCGGCAGCTGAGGGATGAAACAGGTGGCGCCCTGCCACAGACAGCAAAGGCCCAGCAGGAGGGGAGGGGAGAGAGGGGAGGGGGAGGCTGAAGGGCTTCAGTTCCCCTTGGCGGAAATTGCCAAATCTTGTTAGAGGAGGGGCGGAAAGAGGAAAGGGTGTGGCCGCAGCCCAGCCACACATATAAAGGGACCATAGGGACGAAGCTGGAGAGAGGCCGAACTATTCAGAATATACTATACTCACTAAATGAATGCTATGGTAAATGACCCAGCTCAATTCCAACACAATGTCACACAAAATAATTAAATCAAAATGAAAATAAATCGAAATCTATGAAAGTTCAATATAACAATGCAATCAGAAACATTGAAATGGAATCATGAAATATTTAGTATAGCATGTGTTGCTTTTACGTCCACCAGATGGCGCTGTTTTTCAAAAAAGAATGTTTTTACAAAAAATCATGTTTTGACCTGTCACAGGCATGACATCTATGTAATATATGTATATAAAAACATTCACGTATTCAAATGCAACGTTGTGTCAAAATTTCAAAGCCATCGGTGAGGAACTTTTGAAGATTAGCGATTTTGAACAAACAATCATTACATTTTTATTTATATAGATAAAGAGAAGTTAATGAATCCTGCTGAATCAGTTATCTCTGTGTGCTTTCTAGATGTGATTGCTGCAACAAACTCTAACAGAGTTAGTGGTGAAAGGAAAACAGGCTGCCAAAAAACACGGTGGCAGGACACCATCAAAGCTGACACCAACAGAAAAATTCAAATAGTGGAAGATTGGAAGATGCAGAGAGACCTGGCCCAAGAATTGCCAAGAGTTGGCAGGACTAAATGGATGACATCGTCATCATATGGGGAGAAGGCAAAAGTTCTATTCCTGGAGTACAGTAGGGTATTATCACATCAGATATCAATTCTGCTGCAATATTATAAACAAAGAGATTCTGTTATTATATATCCTAGTCCCCATGGATTTCCTCAAGCATCAGAAGAAATGATATCAGATACCCAATGTAGTCATTATTAATATTTAATGTCAGTACACCTGTAATACAAGAGGCATTTGAATTACCAGAATGAGGTTGAAGGGAGAAGGGGAGAAAGATTAGAGTTTGGATATTCCCATTGCCGATGCATCTCACACAATAGTAATATTGAAATATGATTGAAGGGGGATGTATTCATCATGAAAAAGCTCTAAACTTTTTCTACTATGCAATTGTTGCAAAATGTTTAATTCCCATCATTTGCACGTTGAATCACAATAACTCGAAATCCAGGGATGTCCATTGTGGGAAGGAAAGTAAAATGACAGCCACAAATGTAGATTCAAACCCCTATCTTTTAAAATACATACCGCAATGTTTGGAGTATAAGACGCTCCGAAGTATAAGACGCACCTAGCTTTTGGGGAAGAAAACAAGGGGAAAAAATCTGCCCCTGCCTCCCAGAAATTTGCCTCCTGGCAACAAACAGCAAACAGTACAGATGATACACACTGTTTGTGGTGTTATATTTCACACTATACTGTTGCAGAAAATGACAGGCTTTAGACTTCTCAGGATACAGGAAAAGTTTATTTGGCAGCCAGGTTCAGAAAGTTAGCACAATGGCTAACTTTGCAAATTCTGAACAACCTTCATTATCGAAGCACGTGTTCTTATACATTCTCAAAGGCAGCGTAACACGTAAACACTTAACTCATTTTTTATTGGTTACCTTGAGGAAAAAGCCTTATAAGGAGATGGGGTCTTACTTCTCCTTTTGTCTTGAGCCGTAAGTACTGACTACATGCCTTTATGCGAACTTTAATTGAATCTTGTGGTTTGGACTTTTGGCTAGAACATCTTGTGGTTAGAGGCTGATGACATTTCCTTTAAGCAGACTTCTAACTGTCCCTTTTATGCCACATCTTCATTCTTATATTTTTAATCCAGATTTTATTCTACTTTAATACTTGTACATATGCTGTTAAAATGGATGTGTGCTTTCTGGAAGTATAGTTATTCTCTGCTATTTAAAAGGAGATACAATAGCACTCGGCCCCTTCAGATCAAGTATTTATTTTAAAAGGATTCTTCCTTTTGTTAAGTTGTCTAGAACAATAATAAAGCAGTCTTTAAAAAATAAGTCTAATAATTTGAACGTTCTATAGGCATTTATAGTTATTGACTTACCTCCTTACAGCAAACAGCAAACAGCCTGATTAGCACAAGAAAAAAAAATCTGCCTCTGTCCCAGCAATTTGCCTCCTGCAGCAAACAGCAAGTTTCACTTTCAATTTCAGAATTTCAATGGCAAGAGCACTCAGGTCACCACAGGCACCCCTGACATGAGTGACATCAAGCTGACCACACCCAATCCAGCCCCCAAAGTCAAACACAACCCTGATGCGGCCCTCAATGAAATCGAGTTTGACACCCCTGAATTAAATGAACAGCCACAGTGGAAAAAAACAACACATCAATGTGATTGAATTAGAAAGTTTGAGAAAATTTCATAAATAGTTAGGATTTAAGGTTTAAGATAACACATCTTATTTATTGGAAGTGCTCTTCCTGGGCTAAATAGTTTCTGTCTTCTACTTTTGGATATTTTGAATCATTCTTAATAGGGCTTTTGAGCTTAATGTGGAGGTGGTGAAGGAGGTGGCAACTGCTTTTCTTGGTTTTTGTTACACATCTTTCCATCCCTTGAGACTGATAGGTGCATTTGAATTTTCATGATAATGGGGAGGAGGGGTGCAACAGATATAACCAATGGCATTATCTCAGTGGGCAGGGGGAAAAAATTCTCAATTGAATTTTAAAAGGGAAAAAAATTCACTGAATTTTGTTCACTCTTTAGAACCACTTAATAATACCTAAGGAAAAGGAATTGTGATACACAAAGGTATCCATTCTATACTGTCTCCTATACCCCTCTAATAGAGATATGAAATGAAAATACATATCCCCCCTAGTACCTAGAGATTTGGGGTCCCATGAAAAGAATGAAGAAGTAAATGAAACATGAGGCCCAAATTATTCACTATTTTTGTATCCACTACACTGTATTTCCTCTCTTCTCTTACTTCCTGTTGCTATCAATAAATTAAAGTCAAACATTGTTGGAACACAGGTAAATATTAACAGTAAAAAGGGCTCTTGAAGGAATTGATTCAGGGGTGGCTCCTACCAGTTTGCACCTATTTGTTAGAACCGGTTCGTCAAATCTACCGAAACCTACAGGCCACACCTACAGAAGAGGTTCCAAAAATTTTTGAAACCCACCACTGGTCCTTGGATATGATTATTCTACACTATCATGCTCATATGTATAAAACTCAGTGCCTCTGTGAAAGGTAAGGATGACAACTGCGTTTGTGGTGCAATCAGAACATTGTGTGTGTTGAAGTTGTTTTAACGCAAACCAAAGATGCCTTTTAAAAAACAAGTTTACATCCTATTCTTATGCATGCCAGTGATATGTGTGAGGTAATTTAAGGTGGTTCTGACAAGTGTCGTCGGCATCTTCATATCCGGTCACATGGGCAGCAAGCCACTCCCACAAAGGAGGCCACACCCACAGAGTAGGTTCGAACATTTTTTGAAACCCACCACTGAATTGGATGGAGGGAAGTAGCTTGTTGAATATAAAACTCACAGAGTAGTTGTGCCCAGATCTATCTTAGAATAAATCAACTGATTATTCCAGAATTTCAAAAGTTTTGTTTTGTTAGTTCATGGGAGGCCATGTGGGAGTTGAAGATGGGCTTTTCTTTAGAGTTTATCCACCATGAAGGTGCATTAAGTCACTGCTTGACAAACAGATTCAGATGTTTGGTGTTTACACAATTTAAAAACAAATGAAGACATTGATTTAAATAGACAATCTGTGTTGAGGGCTTTCTCATAATATTCTTCTCAACACTTAAAAAAAACACCAAACCCTTCAAGTAGACAAATTGTCTACATGACTAAATGCTGAGGTACGGAAATATCTCTGACGTGAGCTGAATTTATCTACTGTGATTTTGCATTAGAGCCTGGCAACTGTAACTAAGAAAGACTGATGGCAGAGTCAAAAGTTTCTGATTTACCTTAATGAGCTTACTGGTGCGTTTCAAACAATTCACCTGGCAAATCTTTGTTAACACATGTATTGGAATATTCCACCCCGCAAAAACATTGTAGGCTGGAAAGTTTACACTTGCAATTAAGCCTACTTTATCTGGGTTTTTATTTTGCATTATGTTTCTTGCCAACAACTCCTTGCTGGATGAAAATGAAGGGATTTTTTCCCCTTTTTATTACAGTTATCTTGGTTTAAGTACCAGAGACTCAATTGGTTTAGGGCAACCTGGGGAAGAATATTTATATCCCAAATGGGGATACACAAGCTTTGATGAAGAAGGTCTCTGCTTCATTCCTTAATTTATAAATGACATGTTATGGCAGTTAGACTTATATACCACTTCATAGGGCTTTCAGCCCTCTCTAAGCGGTTTACAGAGTCAGCATATTGCCCCCACAGTCTGGGTCCTCATTTTACCCACCTCAGAAGGATGGAAGGCTGAGTCAACCTTGAGCCAGTGAGATTTGAACCGCCAAACTGCAGATATCAGTCAGCTGAAGTGGCCTGCAGTACTGCACTCTAACCACTGCACCACCTCGGCTCCTCCTTCAAATCCCTGGAAATCAACACCATCTCCTGGGAAACCCTGGCACAAGGTCAATCGACATGGCACACGCTGATCAGGAGTCGGTTCCTGCCAGTTCTAACCTCTTCTATAGAAGAGGTTCCACAAATCTACAGTGCTGTTTAGAACCGGTTCCAGCTCCCTCTCCCCGCCTGTCTGCACATCATCAAGATGAAGAGCGAGAGGAGGAATTCTGGGAGTTGAAGTCCACAAGTCTTAAAGCTGTCAAGTTTGAACACCCCTGGGGGGGGGGTTTCTAAAGGGTTAGGGGTGCAAGGGTCTTGTAACTTGACAGCTTTAAGACTTGCGTGCTTCAATGCCAGAGTTCCTGAGCCAACATAACTGGAGGAGGAATTCTGGGAGCTGAAGTCCACAAGTATTAAAGCTGTCAAGTTTGAACACTCCTGGGTTTTTTTTTTCTAAAGGATTAGGGTGCAAAGATCTTGTAACTTGACAGCTTTAAGACTACATTCTTCAAATGCCAGAGTTTCTGAGCCAACATTTTGGTTGCTAAGCAAGAGCGTTGTTAAGTGAGTTTCACCCATTTTACAAATTGGCCATGCCCACCCAGTCACATGGCCATCAAGCCACTCTCATAAAGCAGGCCACACCTACAGAAGAGGTTCTAAAAAAATTTGAAACCCACCACTGACGCTGATCCACCAAGGCTGACAGACATCTGAGGACAGAAGAACAACCATAGCAGAAGAGAAGCGAGCACTCTGCAAAGCCAGAGTTGCAAATGCTGCCCGCACATGTCTGTCCGACATGTGGCAGAATATTTCATGTCCATATAGGCCTTTCCAGCCACCTGCGGACATCGTGGATAGCCCACAACCTGTTAGATGTCAAGATCCTCTTCGAACATCATCATCAATTTATAAGTAAAACATGAAAATATTCTGAAACTTGAAAGCTTACAGCCAGTTAAGGCAATTCTAGCTGAACTGGGCAGTTAAATGGTCTGATTCAATAAATGCATCATCTTTTGTTCTTTGCCTATCATTATAAGGCTAAGGTTTTCTTCAGGGGCTTCCATGGATTGTGATTACATAGTGGAACCAACTTCAGGCATAATAGGATGGAGACAAGACATAATATAAAAATCCATCATGGATCTTTCTGAGAAATAATGTGACTCACTCAAACAGAATCTGTCTTGGCCTGACTAGGCAGATAATTTATGGAGCCTACTCACATCCATGTTAGAACATTTATCGCTTCAAAACTTACATGCAGAAATATGTATATAAAAGAAAGATGCACAGAGAAATATTTAGGTAAATAAAAATATCTTATTGTATGAGGCATTCTATATAAAAATCATAAATTAATATGGTGTTTGGTTCAAGTGTTAAGTCTGGGAACTAAAAGTCCTCTAGCCAAGGATCTATTCAAGGGCACAAGTAGAATTCTCAAGACCACTAGACGGATTTCTCAAAAAAAAGTCTTCTTCATGTTTAATTTGGGAACAATGATTGATTAATTGATAACGTGCCATAAATTTGGTATTCCACATTGTGATGGACTCTGGTGTTGAGTTGCAGTAAGGAGGGAGCCTTTCTCAACGAGGTAAAAGGCAAACCCTTTGTATGCAGAAAGAGATCCCAAAGGGATCCTCCCTAAACTGTCATGGAATATACCTGATTGTTGTTGTTAGTTGCAAAGTCAAGTCCGACACATCACGACCCCATGGACAATGTTCCTCCAGGCCTTCTTGTCCTCTACCATCCTCTGGAGTCCATTTAAGCTCACGCCTACTGCTTCAGTGACTCCATCCAGCCACCTCATTCTCTGTCGTCCCATTCTTCTTTTGCCCTCAGTCTTTCCCAGCATTAGGTTCTTCTCAAGGGAGTCCTTTCTTCTCATTAGATGGCCAAAGTATTTTGAGTTTCCTCTTCAGGATCTGGCCTTCTAAAGAGCAGTCAGGGTTGATCTCCTCTAGGACTGACCAGTTTGATCACCTTGCAGTCCAAGGGACTCACAGGAGTCTTCTCCAGCAACCTAGTTCAAAGGCCTCAGTTCTTTGACACTCAGCCTTTCTTATGGTCCAACTTTCACAGCCATACATTGCAACTGGGAAAACCATAGGGTTGACTATTACACACTTTTGTTGGCTGGGTGATGTCTCTGCTTTTTAGTATTCTGGCAAAATTCCTGTTTATGGGCAAACAGAAATAAAGAAATTACTTGAGCAATTCATTGTGTCATGGTTCCTTGCACCTGTCATTCATAGCTTGACTGTCTCAAGTTGATCTTTCCTCAACCTTGCTCTTCAGATCCCCAAACACCATTGGAACTGCGTCCATCCATCTTGCTGCTGGTTGTCCTTTTCTACATGAACTACATTTTTATTATAATGAGCCATTATGTCTCTATTGTTTCAATGGCAACAATAGCCATGTGTGCTATCCTCACAGATTACATTTCTCCGAGAAGTTCCATTCAGAATGAGCTTTTCCACGTTATGCACCAACCTAATTAACAATTGAAGCATGTCATACCAAGTGTTTCTCCTTCCAGCCTGTATGCCATCTGTCTCAATTAAGTACAACATTGGTATTTCAGTTAAAAAAAAAATACATGAAGGGATTGAAGAGGGAGAAAACTTTAATCAATTCCAAATGTAAAAAATCTTTGTGAAAGTTTAAAAATAGATGCACGAACCCCTGGGGAATTTTTTCAAAGGACAGGGGAAAAAAAGCAAAAGAACCATAAAAATAGAAGCAATAGAAGAATATGTTGAGTCCTTGGTGTATTCTAGGATTGGCTGTTTTCTCTTAGATGTTTCATTACTCAACTAGGTAACAACTACAATAGCAATAGCACTTACTGTAGCAGGGGTGGGTTTCAACCGGTTTGCGGCGGTCCCTGCGAACCGGTTGGTCGGCGAACCCGGAAGTAACTTCCGGGAACGGCGAAGGGCGCGCCCGCCCGCAGTCCTTACACGGTTTTGATGAGTTCTGCGCTTCCACACATGCGCAGGACGCATACAGCACCTGCGCGATCCTCCAGGAGCAGCTGGAGCATTGCGCAATATGCTAGTACGCATGCGTGCACCGTGCACGTGTACAAGGACGTCGCCGGCCCCGTTCCAACCGAACCGGTTGGAACGGGGCGAGAAACCCACCCCTGTACTGTAGACTTCTATGCCACTTCATAGTGCTTTACAGCCCTCTCTTTACAGAGTCAGCCTATTGCCTCCAACAACCTGGGTCCCCATTTTACCCACTTCGGAAGGATGGAAGGCTGAGTCAACCTTGAGCCTGGTGAGATTCTATCTGCCAAACTACTGGCAGCCAGTGATCAGCAGAAATAACCTGCAGTACTGCCCTCAAACCACTGGCTCTTACGGTGCAGTGCTACGAGGGAGTAGGATTTGCAGCAGCTTTTATTGTCAAGGTTCATAGGGGCGTTGTTTTCTCCTTAGTGGCTGCTCGATTGGCTTGTTGTTTGAGGTTTGACTGTTTATGTAAATTGGTAGTTCTTTGACTGGTAGTTCCTTGACGTATGGTTTACTGCTGAATTCCATGTCTCCTATTCATCTTGGTGTTAATGGCTGATTATCTGTGTGTTGATTTTTGGTGAGATGTTCTGGGGTTTTGGTTTGTTTGGTTTCCTTCTTAGCTTTGTTTGGCGCAGTGGTTAAATGCAGCACTGCAGGCTACTGCTAGATCAGCAGGTCAGCGGTTCAAATCTCACCGGCTCAGGGTTGACTCAGCCTTCCATCCTTCCGAGGTGGGTAAAATGAGGACCCAGATTGTTGGGGGCAATATGCTGACTCTCTGTAAACCGCTTAGAGAGGCCTGAAAGGCCTATGAAGCGGTATATAAGTCTACTGCTATTGCTATTGCTATCTCTATGTGGCTCTCAAGGGTGGATTTGTGAAAGGTTAAAAATAGATGCACAGACAAATCCCAGGGGAATGCCAAACTCCCAGGATTTACCCAGTATATTTGGATTTAGCTTAATCTAGGATGCTCACAGTTTCCTTGTTGAAGCTGTGGGTTGAGTCCGTCTAGTATTGCAAAATTAAGGAGTTTTCATTGTGTCTTGCGACTACTCACTGGTGTTCATGGATGTGCTCAGCTGGTCTTCTGCCCATCTGTCCTACATAATAGGTGTTGCAGTCCTTACCCTCTCTGTTGCAGATGACTTCTCTTTTCTTCTCCTTTTGATTTACTGGAGATGTTTTCAAGAGCTTCAGTTAGTTTCCCTCAACTCCTAAAAATGTTTGCCTCTTTCTTCTAAACCAGGGATATCAAACTCGGTTTCATTGAGGGCCATGTTAGGGTTGTGTTTGAGGTGGCGCAGTGGTTAGAGTGCAGCAGTGCAGGCTACTTCAGCTGACTGCAGTTCTGCAGTTCGGCTGTTCAAATCTCACCGGCTCAAGGTTGACTCAGCCTTCCATCCTTCCGAGGTGGTTAAATTAAGGATGGCTATTGTGATGCCATGTGGAATAGTTTGTTGAGTGTTTCTGAGACATCTAACCTATGGTAGTTTTATCTTTTTTATAGTGTGTAGTGGGTTGCATGATCAGGCACATTGTATGGTATCCAGTGGTGGGATTCAACTGGTGTAACAACCAGTTTGCTGAGCGCACACTTTGTGCACACACAACACCAAACACGTGCTCCACGCGTGCAGTACATTTGAAAACAGCTCTAAAACATACCTTCTACTGCAGCCCCAGTGAGTAAAACAGCTGATGCACCACAATCTGTTCTGCCGTGCCTATCAGCTGGGCTTCGTAGGGGCAGATGGCGGGGCCAACTGATTGCCGGAACTACTGGTTCACTCAAACCAGTCCAAACCCGCTGAATCCCATCCCTGATGGTATCCATTTTGTTGGGAGATGTTGTACAGGTGGTCCATTTCCTTTTTCTCATGTTGAAGCTTGCTACATTTTGTCCTTGTCTGAATAAAGTTCTTGCACAGCGCCTCTCGAGGCAGGTTGTGTTGCAACTTTGGTAGTTGAGCACTTGGTTAGTACGATAGATTTATGTTTCTGATTTGCTGCCATTCCCTCTGCTGATGAGGATATCTAGAAAGGGTAGCAAGATTGATTTCTTGATCGCCCCATTGATTCCATTAAAAATTCTGCATTGGATAGTAGATCTGATTTGGGAAGTTAATTCAATTTGGGGAGGGAAATGCCCAAAAGACCATTAAATGGCTGAATCAGTTTGGAAGCATCTAATCTGATTTCCGATTTCTGTCTGAAGTTATCTGATTTGGAAAGTTGATTTGATTTGGAGATTCAGTGAACCTTCCTCAAACTGAATTTCTGAACTGAATCTTTGCTGAGTATTACTATGCACCACCAAAACCAAGCTGGAAGCAGATGCTTAAATATACTTGGGATAAACATATGTCTGTCGTCTGACAAAAAAAAATTAAGAAATGAAATAAAAACAATATAAAAATAATACATAAATAAATAAATGACAAGCAAACAAACAAATAAACATAATAGACCAACAGGTTTTTTCTCCCATTCATTTCCTACGTTTCTATGTTTAGGATTTCACTGCAATTGACTTCTATATACATAAGGTACAATCATCTTATACAAGTAGCCCTTGACTTACAATCTCATTTAGTGACAATTCAACCATAGTGACCTATGATTGTTTTTCACACTTATGACCATTGCAGCAACTTCATGATCACCTGATCAAAATTTGGATGCTTGACAACTGATTCATAATTATGACAGTTGCAGTATCCTGGGCAGGGGTGGATTGCAAATCCCGGTGCTACCAGTTCACTTGTGCTCGCATTCTCCCTTCTGCGCATGCACAGAAGCGTCCGGTCAGGTGGGCGGAGCCTCCCGCCACTGCCACTACCGATCCAGGCTGAACTGAGAGCAACCCACATCTGGTCCTGGGTTCACATGATCACCTTGTGTGACCATCTGACAAGCAAAGTCAATGGGAGAGCCATTTGACAACTGTTTTACTAACTTACTAACAACTGCAGTGATTCATTTAACAACTATGGCAAGAAAGCTTGTAAAATGGGGCAAAACCCACTTAACCCCTGTCCTGCTTAGCAACAGAAATTCTGGCCTCCATTGTCATCATAAAGGACTACCTGTAACACAGATTAATTCCTGTGTTAAAAATGAATAGGGATGTGGTGGCTCAGGGGCTAAGACGCTGAGGTTGTTGATCAGAAGGTCGGCAGTTTAGCAGTTCGAATACCTAGCACCATGTAATGGAGTGAGCTCCTGTTGCTTGTCCCAGCTTCTGCCAACCTAACAGTTCGAAAGCATATAAAAATGCCAGTAGAAAAATAGAAATCGCCTTTGTGGGAAGGTAACAGTGTTCCTTGCACCTTCCGCATTTAATCATGCCAGCCACATGACCACTGAGACGTCTTCAGACTCTTCGCCTTTGAAATGGAGATAAGCACCACCACCCCTAGAGTCAGGAACGACTAGAACATATGTATAAGGGGAACCTTTAGAAATGAATCCAAAGGAAGATTTTCTAAAAGCCTTGCTTCTCCCTTTACATCATTATTACAGTATTATCCATCATAAAAATTGATAATTGAAGCAGAGTTTTTCTTCTGAGCTTACTGCTTGGCTTCCTGACATTTGGTTACTGTTGTGGCCCAGCAGGAGCCGTTGGAGCTGTCACCAAACTCCGACAGCGAGGGGCCCTATGAGTCCACTTTGGAGGATGTGGAGGACCTTGGACAGGGTTCAGACTCTGAGCAGGGCGCAGAGAGGCTAGTTGGCCACCAGGAGGTGTCTGAGCCTTGGACCAGTGGGGAGGAGCCAAGGGAGTTGTTCCTAGATGCCCGGCACCGGAGATCTAATAGGCGTAAGGAACAATTATGCAATTA
Source organism: Thamnophis sirtalis (assembly GCF_051295495.1). Lineage (NCBI taxonomy): Eukaryota > Metazoa > Chordata > Lepidosauria > Squamata > Natricidae > Thamnophis > Thamnophis sirtalis. Next base: position 13,645,621 of record NW_028261388.1, read on the forward strand.
CAGGAGGTAATTGCATCCAGCTGGTGGTAATTAGGCTCCTCTCCAGACTATAAAAGGACTGCTTGTGCACACGCCCCTTTTGCAGAAGTCAACGCAGGAACGAATGTTGGAGAACATTATTGTGAGCTTGGCAGGCTGGATTGCTGCCACGGCTTATCTGTGCTGGATTGCTGCCCAAGCTTGCCTGTGCCGGTTTGCTGCCAAGGATCTGTCTGTCTGTTAATTAAATGCCGTAACTTATCTTTGGCTTGGAGTGTGTGTTGGTGTGGGGTGGGGGGGTCAGAGCAGGTTACCAAACTGGATAACATCTTCAGCAGGGGTTTTGGGGTGAAGTATCTTGTTCGTTTATATAGGTCCTGGGTGGTTGATTGGTCTTGTGACTTGTTGAATCAGTATGTGAATTCATTACCTATTATTATAAGCACTTGCAGAAATATTTAAACAAATGTTAAGCTAAAGAATATGGCAATGTCTACATATTATTCTTGCCTGCTGTCCAACTCCAGCAGGCAGGAATAATATGTAGCCATCAAATATTCTTCATATAATATTCCTTAATTCTGACCTTATACTAGGGTTGAAATCCAGCAGGTTCTGACAGGTTCTGGAGAACCAGTAGCAGAAATTTTGAGTAGTTCGGAGAACCAGCAAATGCCACCTCTGGCTGGCTTCTCCCCCATCTATTCTCTACCTCTCGACTTACCAGGTGATCTGGAGGGAATAGGGATTTTGCAGTAACCTTCCGCTGGAATGGAGAGGGAATGGAAATTTTGCAGCATCCTTCCCCTCCACACCCACCAAGCCACCCCCACCATCCACACCATGCCCACCAAGCCACGCCCACAGAACCAGAAGTAAAAAAAAATGAATTTTACCACTGCCTTATACTGTACATATAGATCTGGGGATGTGAATGATCAAGAGGTCCATGGAGATCTTCAGAAGACAGCTTATTGGTCAACTTTCTGAAGACACATTACCCTCTTTCATCAAATTCAGAGCCAGAATGCTAACATCCAAATTCAATTTTCTGCCAATGAGCTTCACTACAGTTATACTTGAAATTAAAGGCAAAATCTCTTTAAAGTATAAGAACTTCCAGCCAAGGTATCCAGCTGAGTTAAATACTGAGTTAATGTTGAAATGATACCACTGTAGAAATCTGACTTGTTTTGTAATGTAGTGTGTAATGACCTTGGGAGAAGGGCAGAAATATGTTGCCTAGGAAATGATCAGTTAAGAGTGGGAGAAGTCTGTGGTAGCTTCACAACCAGAGAAAGAAATTTAGGAAGAACTCTCCTCAAATGATCAGATGGCTAAAAATGGCAATGGGAAGTTTGCACGATTCTACTAATATAGCCTTACAATAAAGTAGAATTAGTTCATTCTGGTTTACCTGGGGGGGTTGGCATCAATCTTCCAGAGGAGATAGGGCAGTAGGGAGAGAGGGAGGGAGGGAGGGTTACTGTAATGCGCTCTACATGGGGCTGCCCCTGAAGAGTGTTCGAAGACTGCAGTTGGTCCAAAATGCAGCCGCGCGAGCGATATTGGGTGTACCTAGATACACCCATGTTACACCCATCCTCCGCGAGCTGCACTGGCTCCCTATTGGTCTCCGAACGTGCTTCAAGGTGCTAGTCATTACTTTTAAAGCCCTACATGGTTTAGGACCTGGCTACCTGAGAGACCGCCTCCTGCCACATACCTCCCAACGACCAACTAGATCTCACAGGTTGGGCCTCCTCCGGGTGCCGTCGACCGGACAATGCCGGCTGGCGACTCCCCAGGGGAGAGCCTTCTCTGTAGCTGCGCCGGCCCTGTGGAACGATCTACCCATAGAGATCCGGAGCCTTACCACTCTCCCGGCCTTCCGTAAAGCCACCAAGACCTGGCTGTTCCAGCAGGCCTGGGGCTGTTGATCAATGTCCAGCCCCACCTACACTGAATGGATGATGTGCAATTTTAATAATGTACCTTTATTTTTTAATTTTTTAATGTTTTTTATCTGTCTGTAAGCCGCCCAGAGTCCCTAGGGAGTGGGCGGCATACAAATTTTATGAAATTGGAAATTGGAAATAGGAAGGAAGGAAGGAAGGAAGGAAGGAAGGAAGGAAGGAAGGAAGGAAGGAAGGAAGGAAGATTGATTTCTAATGCTCCCTGCCAGCTTCTCATAAGGATAAACAATGGGGAAGCTGGCAGGAAGTCGGAAGTCATTCTTGCTCCTACTACTTTTTTACCCACCCATGGTCATGTTCTTTCATTGTTTTAGTAAGGAAATGTTTCTGAAATGATGACCCAATGGAACACAGGTTGTCCAATATTCTGTGAACTTCACCATCATCTTAACTTAGTACAAGCATTAAGCTAAATTAGGGATATAGTTTAGCAGCAAATTAAGTAACATTTAAGATATTGATGGGATTGAATAAATTATTTATAAATTATCCAGGAGACGTGGTGGCACAGTGGTTAGAGTGCAGTACTGCAGGTTGCTTCTGCTGACTGCCGGCTGCCTGCAATTTGGCAGTTCAAATCTCACCAGGCTCAAGGTTGACTCAGCCTTCCTTCCTTCGGAGGTGGGTAAAATGAGGACCCAGATTGTTGGGGGCAATAGGCTGACTCGGTAAACTGCTTAGAGAAGGCTGTAAAGCACTGTAAAGTGGTATATAAGTGTAAGTGCTATTGCTATTTTCAGTTCAGCTTCCCGGCCCTCAAGTAAGCTTAAGGAAGAACCTCAGTAAAATATATATTCTAATAATAAAGCATTCTAAAAATTCAATACATAAATTTCTTTCTTTTAAACAGGGGTCGTGAGATGGACAGGATAGTAAAAGTCAATCTTTCAATTTATCAGTTACTCAGTCAAGCATCCATCCATCCATCTATCCATCTATCATTTCATTGACACTGCACTATACTAAGAATAGATGAGTATAGCAAACTCTGTGTCTGAGCCATTATTTCTGACTTTTAACATTGAAACTGCTCTATTTGCATGATTAGAAAAATTAAGTCAGTCTGGGGAATGCATAAACATTTGTTCAAACTGCTTATTGAGGCTACTGCTGCCAACAAATGGTAAGTTATGGTTCTTCTTCAAACTAATTCCACCTGGAAAATTAAACAGCAACTATATTAATATCAAGATCTCAAAGAAGGCATGCATGCACATATATGGTCCACCTTGGCTGAATGAAAGCCTATAAAACATCTGTTCGCAGAAAAATAAGAGAGCTACAGAAAGGGTAACTGAAAGTGTATTGAATGTGTAATTTTTAATTATAATTTTCCATTCTTCTGTGGGCTGAAAGCCTAATTTAATGTTCCTGAAACTGTTGGGGAATGGGAAACCAAGTTCTGTCATTGTAATTATTAGTTCTGCATGCAGAATGTGTGGCATCAGAGTTACAATGAAAGGAAGCACTCAGACAGGGAACAGACAGCCATAACAATAAGCTTAGGTGTTTGTTTTTTTAAATTGTTAGTTCATATGGTCATTTCAATGATTCTTACATTTTTTCCAAGAACAGTAAATACAATTGCATTTATTCAGCTATTACTCCCATTTTTTGAGTGGCATACTGTCAGGCCTGCAGCCATCTTTTCTTTTGGATCTTTGGCCTGCCACACTTTCTATTATTCTACTCTGCATTTTCTATGGTGGGAAAAAGGGAGGGGGGATTGTACAGAGTTAGATACAATACAATACAACAGCAGAGTTGGAAGGGACCTTGGAGGTCTTCTAGTCCAACCCCCTTGCCTTGGCAGGAAACCCTATACCATTTCGGACAAATGGCTATACAACATCTTCTTAAAGACTTCCAGTGTTGGGGCATTCACAACTTCAGGAGGCAAGTTGTTCCACTGATTAATTGTTCTCACTGTCAGGAAATTTCTCCTCAGTTCTAAGTTGCTTCTCTCCTTGATTAGTTTCCACTCATTGCTTCTTGTTCTACCCTCAGGTGCCTTGGAGAAGAGTTTGACTCCCTCTTCTTTGTGGCAACCCCTGAGATATTGGAAGACTGCTATCATGTCTGCCCTAGTCCTTCTTTCTATAAAACTAGGCATACCCAGTTCCTGCAACCGTTCTTCATATGTTTTAGTCTCCAGTCTCCTAATCATCTTTGTTGCTCTTCTCTGCACTCTTTCCAGAGTCTATACATGTTTTCTACATCAAGGTGACCAAACCTCAATGCAGATGCTATGTATAAGTGTAATCTTTATTGTCATTATACTTAAATACAACGAAATTGGTTTTAACCTCACTGGTGTAAAATTATAACAGAAACGAAAAAAGAAAGAAAGAAAAAACTAGCATGTGCATGGAGTGATTGTGGTTGTATTTAAAAGTCTCAGAGCCCAAGGATAGAAACCTGTTTGTTCGGCTGGCTATGCTTTGAAGTCTTCTGCCTGATGGTAGAAGTGCAAAGAGACATTGACCAGGGTGTGAATCATCTCTGAGTATCTTCCTTTCTCTGCTAAAGCAGCGAGATCTGGTGATGTCATCCAGTGGTGTCAGAGGGCAACCAATGGTTTCTTGTGCCGAATTGATCACTGTCTGTAGTGCCTTCCTGTCCACAGCTGTTAAACCAGCATACCATACTGTAATACAATATGTGAGGACACTTTCTATGGTGGACCGATAGAAAGAGGTCATCAGCCATTGTTCCACCTGATTTTTTCGCAGGACTCTAAGGAAATGAAGTCTCCGTTGGGCCTTTCCAATCACCAGAGACATGTTGTTTTTCCAGGTGAGATCTTGACTTATAAGCACTCCCAAGAATTTAAAAGAGGAAACCCTCTCCCCACAGCCCCCATCGATATACAGTAGGGCAGGTTCCTCTCTGTGCTTCTGGAAATCTAGCACCATCTCCCTTGTCTTACTAGTATTTAGATGTAAGCTGTATGTAGCCAAAACAAAATTCTTTCTAGAAAGCCAAGATCATCCTTTGTCTCTGAACCTCTGCACCTGACAGAAACTGGATGGGTGGAACTGCCAGCGGGAGATTGGACCATGTGATGGACTTGTGGGTGTGACGGCAAGATCTTGAACTTTCAACTGGGTGGGGAAAACCAGGAAGCTTTCAGATTCGGGTTTTCCCAGATGTGCCAACATGGCTCTCTTAATAAACTGGAACTTTGAGCAATACTTTGCCTTGCATTTTTATTTATTTTTGGATGCTATTTGGAACCCTGACATATACTTTATATCCCATAGGTACTGGGCCGAGTTCCTACTTTAGGCAAGCTACAACCAGTAATTCTTAACCTGTGGTATGAAAATCATTGGTGTCCCATGAATGTATCACATGTGGTTCTTGGTAATAAAGGCCATGTGCTACTCTAGTGAGTGGTCAGGGGTGGGATTCTACCAGTTCGGACTGGTTTGGGTGAACCGATCCCTCTGATGGTCATCTGGGAGTGAACTGGTTTGCCCCAACAATCAGAAGAGGCCCACCTGCCCACCTGCACTATTTTCCTACCTTTATCTTCTCAGCTGATTTGTGTGGCAGAGTGGATTGCTGCGCAAATCAGCTGTGTTACTCCGCCGAAGATACCCAGAAGATGGATGGATGCTTGATTGATTAACTGGTAACTGTGGTAACAGTTGTGGGTTGCAGGCAGTACGCCTCAGTACAGGCGTATCAGTACCTACCTGGAGTAACGGGTAACATTCCGGTACGGTGCTCCGGAGGGTCCACCCACCTGCCCGTCCTCTTTACCTCTATTTGAGCTCTTCGGCACTTCCGCATACAGAGCGTATGGTGCCTGCGTGATGCTCCACATGTGTGTGTGTGTGTGCTGCGTGCATTCATGTGGTGGACACTGAGCCCCATTACACTTGACCAGTTGCACCGGGATCTGGAACTCACCACTGTGTGGTAATTATGAAAACTGCTCACAAGTCACTTTTTTAGTGCTTTTGTAACTTTCAATGGTCATTAAAATGAACTGTTGTAAGTCAAGGGCTACATATATATGATTCTGGGCAGTTCATAGTGTTAAAATAACAAAAAAAACCACATCATAATTTCCTTAACACTAAAGCTTGTAGCTCTTCAAAATAGAATGCCAGATATTTTCGTAATATCTCCCTTGCAAAACAATAAGATTGCACTTCTAAAAATAACTCAGCACTGATATAAATCCTGAATGAATATGAGATTTGAGTTTGTTTGTCTCCCTGTAGTATATTTGCATGTGAAAGGAAGCTTCTGGAAGATCAGAATGTGGTTTCTAGGTGATATAGTCTCTACTGAAGTACAGTGAAACTGCATTTAGGAGAAAAATTAAAAAATATATTTTTCATTCCCCCCCCCCTGAAGTTTTAAACACATCTCATGTAATTTCATGAAGCAGAATTTATCACTGAATTTCTTGCTCAAAGTAGAACATTTTAGTGAAAACTTCAAGGTTGGAATGTGGCATTCAGTTATAGCAATAGCACTAATGCTTAGACTAATATACCGCTTCATAATACTTTACAACACTCTCTAAGCTGTTTACAATGTCATCATATTACCCCACAACAATCTGGTTCATCATTTGACCAATATCAGAAGGATGGAAGGCAACCTTGAGCTGGTCAGGATCGAACGCCAGGCAGTGGGCAGTTACCCTGCAATACTGCATTCTAACCACTGAGCCGCCAAGGCTCCTACAAGGTGCAATTGCTGTGCATTGTTGATAAACTTCCCAACCATCTGATGCTTCCCATCCCACCTATTAGTGAGAAATAATTTGGTCACCGCCAGTGGGGGGTTCCGGATCCCGTTGCAACCGTACTGGTTGCAATGGGGCCTGGCATCATCCACATGAATGTTCACACGTGCGCAGCGCGCGCATGCATCTTACTTTCCAGCAATGCCTCCGCAATCCTCCGCAATGCTCCAGCTGCTGGGTGGAGTGTCGCGCAGGCACTGTATGTGCCATGCGTGTGCATGGAAGCGCCGAAGGGTTTAAAGAAAGGTAAGGAGCGCGGGAGGGCAGGTGGGCCCTCCGGAACACCGTACCAGAACAGTACCCGGTGCTCCGGGAAGGCTCCGGTACGCCCGTACCGGGGCGTACCGCCTGCAACCCACTACTGGTCACCGCAGAAGAGATACTTTTCTCTACTTTCCCATGAAGTCGAAGAATTGTTTTGTTGTGAGTGCTTCATCATTGGAAGAAGACATTGGATAGTTATTTGTCTGGAATAGTATAAGGCAGTGATGATCTTTTTGTCGCCATGTGCCAAATGCAATGCACACATGACCTCCCACATGCCCCACATGCCCCCCGCACATGCACATGCAACCTCTGCATGCACCCCACCCCCATGCATGTGTGTGCAACTCCCGCATGTGCTCCCCCTGTGCGTGCATGTGCATCTCCCACATGTGCCCTGCACGCACCCCAGTGCGTGCGCGGCAGAGACCAAAAAACCAGCTGGCCGGCCAGTGGGAGGTACATGCACATGTGTGGTGGAGCTGATCTGGAGCAACGGCTCATGTGCCCGCAGAGAGGGCTCTGTGTGCCACCTGGAGTATGCATGTCATGGGTAAAAGGCCTCCTATTTGAGTTTGGAATTGGATTAGAAGACCTCCAAAGTCCCTTCCAACTCTGTTATACTGCTAAGAGCCAAGGTGGTGCAGAGGTTAGAGCGCAGTACTGCAGGTTACTTCTGCTGCCTGCCTGCAACTTGGCAGTTTGAATCTCACCAGGCATAAAGTTGACTCTGCTTTCCACTCTTCTGAGGTCAGTAAAATGAGGACCCAGATTGTTGGGGGCAATATGCTGATTCTGTAAACCACTTAGAGAAGGCTGTAAAGCACTGTGAAGCGGTATATAAGTCTAAGCGCTATTGCTAGTGCTGTTGCTATTGAAAGGATTAGCTACAGATATAATCATAATTTAAAGACTCCCATTGGATTGGATTGGATTGAATAAACATGTTTCTTTTAACAAGAGATTGGTGCTAGTATATAGACCAGTGTTTCTCAACCTTGGCTACTTGAAGATGTCTGGACTTCAACTCCCAGAATTCCCCAGCCAGCGAATGCTGGCTGGGGAATTCTGGGAGTTGAAGTCCAGACATCTTCAAGTTGCCAAGGTTGAGAAATACTGATATAGACTGTACACTATAAAGTATTATATAATAAAGAGATCTTTTTTCAAAGATAGTGATGCAACATTAGCAAGAAGGAAAGAGAGTTATTTATTTACGGTATTTAATTACAGTAAATTCTGTAAATCAGTTGGAACACATAGAAGGAGGAGGAGATCAGAAATTAAATATTTATATTATTTTATATTTATTTTCTTCTTTTTTTTTTAGCCTTTGTAAATAATAATCCAGTGAGAATTTGGCATTAACAAATATTTATACTTCATTGGCTTTATCAGAAAAAAAAACCTTGGTGTACTTGGGTATGATTTATCTTTCGTGTTTTATTAATTGTGTAGCCTAAGCAATTTATTTACATACTGATATTATCTCTTCTAGAACTAAACCATTGTTTCAAATGAATAAACAACAACAACAAAACCCAATGAAAGGAGCTGTTCATAGCTTCCATAGCTACAAGACAAACATTGGTTAACCTACAATGAAATGGAGCATCTAGAGCAGTGGTGGGTTTCAAAAAATTTTAGAACCTCTTCTGTAGGTGTGGCCTGCTTTGTGGGAGTGACTTGCCAGCCATGTGACTGGGTGGGAGTGGCTTGTCGGCCATGTGACCAGGTGGGAGTGGCTTGCTGGCCACATGACCAAGTGGGAGTGGCTTAACGGCCATGTGATTGGGTGGGAGTGGCTTCCCGGCCATGTGACCAGGTGGGAGTGGCTTAGCGGCCATGTGATCAGGTGGGAGTGGCTTTCTGGCCATGTGACCAGGTGGGAGTTGCTTGGCAGCCATGTGACCATGTGGAAGTGGCTTGCCAGCCATGTGACCGGATGGGAGTGGCTTGCCGGCCATGTGACCAGGTGGGAGTTCCTTGCCAGCCATGTGACCAGGTGGGAGTGGCTTGCCAGCTATGTGACTGGGTGGGAATGGCTTGCCAGCCATGTGACTTGGTGGGCTTGGCCAACTTGTAAAATGTGGTAAAACCCACTTAACAACGCTCTTGCTTAGCAACCAAAATGTTGGCTCAGGTACTCTGGCATTGAAGTGTGCAAGTCTTAAAGCTGTCAAGTTACAAGACCCTTGCACCCCTAACCCTTTAGAAACCCCCCCCCCAAGTTTAGAAAAAAACTTGACAGCTTTAAGACTTGTGGACTTCAACTCCCAGAATTCCTCCTCTCACTCTTCATCTTGATGATGTGCAGACGGGCAGGGGGAGGGAGCTGGAACCGGTTCTAAACGGCACTGTAGATTTGTGGAACCTCTTCCCTAGAAGAAGTTAGAACTGGCCGAAACCCACCCCTGATTTAGAGAAAAAAAACACCGAAAGAAGAAGATAAAAACTCAGATGCCACACAAAGGATAAGGCCATCAGCATAAAATGGGGAGAAAACAGAATAAAGCTTAAAGACTGATACTATTAAATGTTCACAGTAGGGAAGACACATTTCTGCAAAAGCTTCACTCAGAAAACCCAGCTGAAGCCAAGCGGGAGTTTTATGCTTGTCAATCAGTTTTCTAACCATTTGACAACAGGAGTCCATTGAAAGATATTGCAAAGTTCTATTCTGAGCTTTTGCAAGCAAAACGCTTAAGCCAAATCCAAGTTCCAATGTATACGGAGTTCAGTCTATTTCTAGAAGCAATTTTCAGACTTTTTCTGCCAGTCCAAATACTTTTAAAAGGTGATTAAAGGTGACCTTTTAAGCCAAGTGGCTTTGTATTTATTGTGTGGGCACCCAGGAGGAGCTACAGTTATTTGGAAGAAAAATCCACGGAGAAATGAATACAATTTCATTTCAGTTGCATGCCTTCAGAATGCACTAGTGGTGCTTGGTTAAGCATCTGCCTGTAGTTGCAATGGTTTAAATTCAAGAGGTTTTGATGGAAGCCGTCAATTTAGAGTACTATCGTTCATTTAGCGACCTTCAAAAGGTCACATGATCATTATTTACGACCATCCCAGGACACTTCTAACAAAAATAGTCAATAAGGGAAGCTAGAACAACTACATACGCTGTTTCCCTGAAAATAAGACCTTCCTGGATAATAAGCCCAATAGGGCTTTTGAGCGCATGCACTGAAATAAGCCCTTCCCACAAAATAATCCCTCCCTGAAAATATTGCAACACAGCAGCAGCCATGAAGTGACCACACTCGCCACCTCCTACACATTAAAAATAATTAAAATCTCCCCGAAAATAAGGTTAAGTGCTTATTTCAGACCCGGACTATGGGGGCAATTTGCTGACTCAATTTGCTAAAAATCTGTAAACCGCTTAGAGAGGGCTGAAAGCCCTATGAAGCAGTATATAAGTCTAATTAATAAATAAAAATAAAATAAATAAATTTCAGGGGTCAAAAGAAAATAAGACCCTGTCTTATTTTCAGGAAAACACGGTACCTGATTTGCAGGGATTCATTTAACAATCAGGGCAAAAAAAAAGGTACAGATAGTCCTTGACTTATGACCACAATTAAGCCAAAATGTATGTTGTTAAATGAAACATTGATTGCCGTATTTTTCAGACTGTAAGACGCACCAGTGTATAAGACGCAGCAAGATTTTGAAGAGGTAAGTAAGGAAAAAAAAGTTTTTCCCTTCCTTCAACCCCCAGCACCACTCTGCAGGCTTCAGCAGGACTGGGGGAAGGGAAAACCCAGCCCTGATGAAGCCTGCAGAGAGCTGGGTGGGGCTGAGGGCAGGCAAAAAAGCCTCAGTTTGGGGGGGAAACTACAGATTTTTCACAAGAATGGAGGCATTTCTGCCTTGCCCCAGCTCTGCTGAAGTCTTCAGAAAGCTGTGGGGGGCTGAGGGAAGGCAAAAAAGCCTCCTTTTTTGTGAAAAATGGATCATTTTTCGCAAAAATGGGATGTTGGGGCAGGGCTTCGGGAGAGCAAAGATGGCTGTATTCAGTGTATAAAATGCACCAACATTTCCATGCTCTTTTACCAGAGGGGGGGGAGGGACGTCTTATACTCCGAAAAATACGGTAAGTGAGCTTCGACCCATTTTACAACCTTCTTTGCAGAAGGGGCAGATAGAGACAATTATTTGCAGGTAGTCCTTCACTTAGCACCACAATTCGGCCCAAAACGTCTGTCATTATGTGAGACATTTGTTAACTGAGTTTTGCCATCTTTTGGGCCACAGTTGTGAAGCAAACCACTGCAGCTGTTAATCCAGTAACACACTTTTTAAGTGAATCTGGTTTCCCCATCGACTTTGCTTATCAGAAGCTCGCAAAAGGGGATCATATCATACTGGGATACTGCAATGGCCACAAATACGAACCAGTTGCCAAGCATCTGAATGTTGATCATGTGATGACAGGGATACTGCAATGTTGTAAGTGTGAAAAATGGTCATGAGTCTCTTTTTTCAGCACGTTGTAACTTTGAAGGGTGACGAAATGAACTGTTGTAAGTCGAGGACTGCCTGTATTAAAATTGGCCATGCCTCACTTAACAACCACTTTGTTCAGCAATAGAAGCTTTGCTCTCAGTTGTGGTCCTTAGTGGAGGATTGGATTTTCTCCAATGTGGGGGAAAAAAATGTCATTGTCATTTTATGTATGGAAACTGGATGGTTTCTTCTCATTCTGGAGCTGTCCTGATATCTTCCACTACATTACCACTTTATACAATACCACTTTATAACGCCTTGGTAAAGCCACACTTGGAGTACCACATTCAGTTTTGGTTGCCACAATGTAGGAAAGATGTGGGGATTCTGGAAAGAGTGCAGAGAGGAGCAACAAGGATGATTAGGGGACTGGAGGCTAAAACATATGAAGAACGGTTGCAGGAACTGGGTATGTCTAATTTAATGAAAAGAAGGACATGGGGAGACATGATAGCAGTGTTCCAATATCTCAAAGGTTGCCACAAAGAAGAGGGAGTCAAACTGTTCTCCAAAGCACTTGAGGGTAGAACAAGAAGCAATGGGTGCAAACTAATCAAGGAGAGAAGCAACTTAGAACTGAGGAGAAATTTCCCGACAGTTAGAACAATTAATCAATGGAACAACTTGACTCCAGAAGTTGTGAATGCTCCAACACTGGACGTTTTAAAGAAGAGATTGGATAACCATTTGTCTGAAGTAGTATAGGCTTTCCTGTCTAGGTAGGGGGTTGGACTAGAAGACCTCCAAGGTACCTTCCAACTCTGCCATTGTATTTGTATTTATTTGTATTTGAAGGCAACAAAAAAGCACAAGAAGTGCAGATTAGACAACACTTTCTTATATCCTTGTGAAAGCAACTTCTCAAGCCTGAGATAGGAACTTCATCCTGTCAAATGTTAGAGCCAAAACCATCTTTCTGCGAGGATTTCTTTGAGGGCCGAACTAGCATTCTAGTTGTCCTCCATAGGCTGGCCAGGGGAGGGGGGGGGGAACAGACAGCAGGCCAATGTCTCCTACAGGACCCTGCTGGCCAAAAATGGGGTGCGCCCCCCCCCCGGGTGGCCCTGTTTTTGGTTGGACAGCCTCCTGCAGTGCTTTGTTTTTGGCGGGATGGCTTCCTGCAGCACCCTGCTAGCCAAAATGCTCCACAAAGGGGCCATGTGCCCCATGCCCTGTTTTGGGCAGCAGGGTGCTGCAGGAGGCCATCCAGGCTGAAAATGCAGCACTGCAGGAGATGCACGCATGCCCCACACACACCGGCAGCCTGTTCTTGCTAGCATAGACACTGCAAGCTGGTCCTTTGCTATTTCTAGACTGGCCCCAGTGGTGGGATTCAAATAATTTAACAACCGGTTCTCTGCCCTAATGACTATCTGGGTAGGTGGGGCTCGGTGATCATGTGACTGGGTGGGCGTGGCCAACTCAAGGTCACTCAGGTCGATGGGCACTTCACCTTAGTTGTTACAATGTAATAAGGGTTAACCGGAGAGGCAGTTTCTATAAGCAGGTCAATAAAGATGAGGCTAGAAACAACACCAGGATGTTTCCTTCCTGCCTTCCTTATAGGATTAGCCCTGTGAAGTGGAAAAAAACAAAAGGAGATTTCTTCCAACAACCGGTTCTCTGAACTACTTAGAAAGTTACCAACTGGCTGAATTCCACCACTGTCTGGCCCTGTGGGCCAGATATAAGCACCCCACAGGCCGACACCCCCTGCTCTAGGACTCCCCTTTAATGTGGACAGATGAACTCTTACTGACAAAGGACAGGGGAGTTCCTTCACGAGGTCTTCCCATGACAATGGGATGAAGCGTAAGAAGGCAGAGAAACTGCAGACCATCAATTAACTACAAAATTAAAGATATAATATTCACATATTTATCTAGTAGTGAACTGAGGGTGTGAAAAATACCCTCCCTCTCCCTCCCTCCCTCCCTCCCTCCTCCTCCTCCTTCCTCCTCTCTCTCTGGGTACTTGAGAGACCGCCTACTGCCAATTACCTCCACTAGGCCAATAAGATCCCATAGATTAGGCCTCCTCCGAATTCCATCAGCCGGCCAATGTCGGCTGGCAACTACCCGGAGGAGGGCCTTCTCGGTGGCTGCTCCGACCCTCTGGAACGAACTCCCCGTGGAGATTCGTACCCTCACCACCCTCCAGACCTTCCGCATAGCCCTTAAAACCTGGCTGTTCCGACAGGCCTGGGGCTAAAGACTTCAACCCCACTCGAATGGTATGACTGTTGTGCTTTTTTTTTTTTAACGGTGTATTGTTTTCATGTTTGTAACTTGTCTGTTTTCCCCTCCCTTATATTGTGAGCCGCCCTGAGTCCCCCCAGGGAAAAGGGCGGCATACAAATAAATCTAAATCTAAATCTCTCTCTCTCTCTCTCTCTCTCTCTCTCTCTCTCTCTCATCGTTGGTACAAAACAATGCAGGGGAAGGGTTACGCATAGCACAACTTTCCATTATGATTCCAGTGGGTTAGAATCATTTTATCAGTGATCAAATATAGACCGTTGTCTTAAATGTAATGTACAGAAGTTGTACTTTCAGCAAGTGGACAAGTATTGTGTGAAATTTTCAGCACGGCAAGACATTTGATGGAAATAACTAGAATCCGGTGGGGATTCAAATTACTGAGTGTATTTTAGTTAGCATAAGGTCAGGCTTGCTGAAGTGAAGGCTGTCGCTGGGGGTAGGAGGCCGGTCCAGAGCTGCCATTACACACAGAGTAGAGCTTTAGGAGCCCAGCAAGAAATTGCAGGCCACTTAATTCAGCATCTGTTTTTCAGAAATAGTCAAAGCTATTTTAGGAATTGGAGGAGGGACATTGAGGGAGCAAAGCATAAGTTGGAGAAAATAATAAGTTAATGGAGAAAATAAAAATAATAAGTTAAACAACACAACAGCCACAAAAGCAGTCAAAAGAATATTCCGCCCTATCTCAAAGAACCGAATTAGCATCTTCGGGATTTTAGAGGAATATACCATCCCAGTCAGTGGAAATGACAATTGTCTATCGAGATGAACCAATAGTGACCTGATATACCATTTGTTGTTTCACCATATTCAAGACTCCCAATGGAAATGCACATCAACCAATCTATAGTTCTACTTCAATCAAAAAGATATGAATATTGTGAAAGACTGAATTTTAGCATTGCAAGTGCCTGCAGATTTCCTTTCAGTCTTGAAGATTATGTTAATGTAACCATATAATAAAGAAGAATTAGCTCATCTGGTTATTTTCTGTCTGGTCTACCTGGGAAGGTTGATAGGAGATGATTCCATTCATCAAGATCAGATAAAAACACCTCCATAGCTACACATCATATCCTAAAGTCAGAAAGAGGTCATTCATCCTATGAATGCCGAACATCCCGCTCAGTGCATGAATCTGAATTAAAGCCCCTCCGCTTTAGAGGGTTAACATCTCCACTGAGGTACAGTGAAGTTGAATAAAAGGAGAAAATGCCGCAATATTTCACATTTTCTACTGACATTTAAAACATATTTCATATAATTTAAATAAAACAAAATTGGTCGCCGGAAGGAAAGAAAATTTTGATTAAAATTTTAAGGGTAACTTGTGGTGTTCTTGATCTTTAATTAGTTTAATTGCAAGTTGGAATTGATACCATGTCTTTTATTCTTCATCATCTCTCCAACCATATCCCATTCCTTCGTTTTTCATGCATAGGAATCTGTCTGTCCATGCATGCATGCATGCACGCATGCATCCACGCATCCACACATCCACCCATTCACCATCCATCCATCCACCATCCATCATCCACCACCCACCACCCATCCACCCACCCATCCATCCACCCATCGATCCATCATCCATCCATCACCTGCCTACCTACCTACCTACCTTCCATCCATCCATCCATCCATCCATCCATCCATCCATCCATCCATCCATCCATCCATCCATCTATCTATCTATCTATCTATCTATCTATCTATCTATCCATGCATCTATCTATCTATCTATCTATCTATCTCATTTATTGTCTGCCTGCCTGCCTGCCTGCCTGCCTGCCTGCCTGCCTGCCTGCCTGCCTGCCTGCCTGCCTGCCTGCCTGCCTGCCTGCCTACCTACCTACCTACCTACCTACCTACCTACCCTAAAATTTGGGTGCTTTATGATGGTTGCAGTGCCCCAGGGTCATGTGACCACATTTTGCCATTTTCTGACAAGCAAAGTCAATGGGGAAGCCAGACTCATGTAACAACTGTGTTTCTAACACCGTTGTTAGGTGATTCAGTTAACAATGGTGGCAATAAAGGTTATAAAAAGGCCCCAAACTCACTTAACAATGTTTTTTCCTAGCAACAGTAATTTTGGATCCAATTATGAATCTGAGTCCAGAACTGCCTTCTGCACGTATACGTATATGTAGTACTATGTATATATAGAGAGACAGAGATATATGAGGAAATGACTGGCTAAAGTCATTCAGCTCACTCAGATCATCAAAATTAATTAATTTGGATGAGTGATTTTTAGGCTGGATGCCTGGTGGTTTCCTGGATGAGTCCCTGCAGTTTTGTTGGCAATATTTTCTGAAAAGATTTGCCATTGCCTTTTTCTTCCTAGGATTGACATCAGTCAAATTCATATAAATCTGACAGAGATGCAAACCAGATAGTGACTGGTTTATGCATTCTATCAGGTTCTGCATATGGTAATACAACAGAAAATCTAATTAATTTTGGTAGGTCTAATGAGTAACTATGGTGATGGATCTAATTCCAAAGTATTGTTGATAAACTGAAACTTTAGTTTGCTTTTTACAAGATGTTTTTAATATATTTTTTAGTCCAGCCACTGGATAGAAGAATTTGTAGAATGGTAAAATGCATAGCAAATATGATAGAATAATAAAACCAAGGAAACGTGATAATTATTTTTAAAAATATATAGTAGTAAACATAGTATAGTAGATAATAATATATATATTTTTAAAAAATAATGCAGCATGCATGGCTGAGTAGTACATTGTTTCTCTTCCTGCAATGGTAATTGAAATTTCTTCTTTCTCAGATACGTCCCCAACATAATGTGTTGGAGACATTTTAAAAACTTGGGTTCATCCAAATCCTGAAAAACTATTTGTATACAGAGGAATTATTGAGTCTGTCATCTGCACCTCTATAACTGCCTGGTTTGGCTCTGCAACCAAACAAGATAGACACAGACTTCAAAGGATAATTAGAACTTCAGAAAAAAATAATTACTGCAAACCTGCCTTCCATAGCAATAGCAATAGCAATAGTTAGACTTATATACCGCTTCATAGGGCTTTCAGCCCTCTCTAAGTGGTTTACAGAGTCAGCATATTGCCCCCAACAACAATCCGGGTCCTCATTTTACCCACCTCGGAAGGATGGAAGGCTGAGTCAACCTTGAGCCTAGTGGGATTTGAACAGCCGAACTGCTGAACTGCAATCAGCTGAAGTAGCCTGCAGTGCTGCATTTAACCACTGCGCCACCTCGGCTCTTGAGGTCCTCATTGAGGACCTGTACACTGCACGAGTCAAAAAGAGGGCCCTGAAAATATCTGCAGACCCCTCGCATTCTGGACATAAATTGTTTCAACCCCTGCCTTCAAAACAATGCTATACAGCACTGCACACCACAACAACTAGATACAAGAACAGTTTTTTGCCCGGACGCCATCACTCTGCTAAACAAATGATTCCCTTAACACTGTCAAACTATTCACTAAGGCTGTATTACTATTACTATTAGTCTTCTCATTGTTCCTACCACCCATCTCCTCCCATTTAAGACTGTATGTCTGTACCTTTATTGCTTGTATCCTTACAATTTATATTGATTGTTTCCTAGTATGATTTGATTGCTTATTTGTAGCCTATGACTATCATTAAGTGTTGTACCTTATAATTCATGACGAATGTATCTTTCCTTTTATGTACACTGAGAGCATATGCACCAAAGACAAATTCCTTGTGTGCCCAATCACATTTGGCCAATAACAATTCTATATTCTATATAAAAAGAATCTGGCATTTCTTCAGCTACTGGTTTCATTGGGAGCAGCGGGGGGGAAAAGGGGAAATGGCCAAGACAGATCTTTTAATCCTTTGGTCACAGGTCAAAAATTGTCTAGCCCCAACTCCTTCCTGAGAATTGAGGAAATTGAGTAAATATTTATAATATGTACAAAGGAAGAGGGTACATAGGAAAGACTTTAGGGCCATCTGCAATAATGGAATTTTTGAGCAAGAGCAAGGCAATCAGAGGCGAGAGGAGCCATCTGTAACCTTTCTAGGTGAGCAGGTCGCAAGAAATGAAATTGGCTGACTGTTCAACAAGGCATTCTAAAGGAAACATTTAACTCAATTTAACTTTTTCCCCTTGTTCCTAGTCCCCTCCCTCCAGAAAGCACCCTCAACTTCCCATGAAGTGAACACATCCTGATAGGGCAGCTTCTGGATACTAGACAATATATTTAATTGATGTAATGTAACGGGCAATACACACCTACCTACCTACCTACCTACCTAACCTACCTACCTACCTACCTACCTATCTACCTATAAACATACCAGGGGTGGGTTGCTGCAAGTTTTACTATTGGTTCGCAACTCGCACTTTTCAATGTAAATTGTTCTTCGTGCATGCACAGAACAATTTACAGTGAACTGCACACGCGCAGTCACTGAAATCCAAAATGACGGCAGTCCAGCAGCAGTGAGGGAACCTTTTATAGCAATAGCAATAGCAGATTTTTATATACCGCTTCATAGGGCTTTCAGCCCTCTCTAAGCGGTTTACAGAGTCAGCATATTGCCCCCAACAACAATCTGGGTCCTCATTTTACCCACCTCGGAAGGATGGAAGGCTGAGTCAACCCTGAGCCGGTGAGATTTGAACCGCTGAGCTGCTGATCTAGCAGTCAGCCTGCAGTGCTGCATTTAACCACTGCGCCACCTCGGCTCTTTTCGGGGTGGGTGGTAGGCCTGGGTCACTGTCAGTTCTGCGACCCAGTCCTGAATTCCACTACCGGTTCGGCCGAACGGGGCCAAACCAGGAGCAACCCACCTCTGCTACATACCTGCATACCTACCTACATACAGACACACACTTCAAAGAAGCAGTGCAACACCCCTGGCTATCTATTGTGTTTCCCCCAAAATAAGACCCCCGTCTTATATATTTTTTGTCATCAAAAAAGGCACCAGGTCATCCAGTTTCTGGCATGTATGCGTATGCAAAGACCAAGTGGCTGGCACGCATGTGTGCACCGGAAACTAGGAGCTTAGCTTTCTGGTGTCCACATGCGTGCCAGGGAGCTGCTCTTCCGGTTTCCAGAGCTCCCGCGTGCACAAAGACCAGCTGGCATACGTGAAGACCAGCTGGCCAATGCACATGTGCACGCCGGAACCCGGAAGAGCAACAGGAGACAGCTGGCATGACAATTCAGGTGTGCTCCTGTGACACTTCTACGCATGTGCAGAAGCATCTGGATGGGAGGGCGGAGCCTCTGCTACTACCGGTTTGGCCGATCCAGCTCGTACTGGCAGCAACCCACCTCTGGTATGAACATATATTCAGTGAATAGATTGAATAAATAAGGAGAGGGTACAAAGGAGAGTACTATGAATGAAGACAAATATATGTGTCTTAGGATAATGTTGCAGGATCCAATCTGGGTTGGTCATCGGGACCAGAGGTTTAGTCTTCTGAGCTTCCAGACTCGGGCTGAAGCCCATCCTCAGGGAGCTTCTCTCTTACATTCTGGTGATGTGGAGACTCTAGATGTGGAGACTCTAGAAAGAGTCCAGAGAAAAGCAACAACGACGGTTAGGGGACTGGAGGCTAAAACATAGGAAGAACGGTTGCAGGAACCGGGCATGTCTAGTTTAATGAGAAGAAGGATTGGGGAGGGCATCAGGGGTGGGTTCCTGCCAGTTCCAACCTCTTCTATAGAAGAGATTCACAAATCTACAGTGCTGTTAGAACCGGTTCCAGCTCCCTCCCCCCGCCCTTCCGCACATCATCAAGATGAAGAGCGAGAGGAGGAATTCTGGGAGTTGAAGTCCACAAGTCTTAAAGCTGTCAAGTTTGAACACTCCTGGAGGTTTTTTTCTAAAGGGTTAGGGGTGCAAGGGTCTTGTAACTTGACAGCTTTAAGACTTCTGTGCTTCAAATGCCAGAGTTTCTGAGCCAACATTTTGGTTGCTAAGCAAGAGCATTGTTAAGTGAGTTTCACCATATTTTACAAGTTGGCCACACCCACCTAGTCACATGGCTGGCAAGCCACTCCAACCCAGCTACATGGCTGGCAAGCCACTCCCACAAAGCAGGCCACACCTACAGAAGAGGTTCTAAAAAATTTTGAAACCCACCACTGATATGTAGTAATTCTCACAAACAGAGAGGAAATGATAGAAGGTGTTGAAGCCACAGGAACCCTGGGGGCAAGTGACCATGCAATATTGGAATTCAACATTATGCAAACACAAGTAGTAGAACAAAGTCAAACTAGAGACTTGGATTCAAGAGAGCTAATTTCATAGCATAATTTTTTTAATATACAGATTAGTAGAAGCAACCCCTGAAATGGACTTTAGTACCCTCTTTTCCCCCTCCCAATGTTCAACTTCATGCTGGCCAATTCTGAAATAATTGGCAAGCTACGTAGCTTATCTTCAAATGGACTGGCTGGACCCATGTCTCATCACCAACCAATGGGCCTACAGCTTCTCTACCTTTAAATCCTGCAAGGTTCATTTGAATACACACTAATGCTACTCTGTCTATTCAGCTATTCCAGCCCTCTATGCCATCCACGCATGTACTTTTTTTTTAACATGCAAAATTATTCAAATGAATTCAGTTCTCTACAGTAGATGTAACTCCTCTAGAGATTAGCAGGAGAGGTCATTTTTCTCCCCCTAGCAGGCTCTTGAATTGTTCTGGTGGAGATTGCCTCTAGCATATGCTGCTGAGAATGTGTCATTTTCCTTGTTCAAAGCTTTTGTTACTACATGGGGATTAGAGTACCAATTTTTTTTTCTTTTATTGTAGGGCTTTCCATTTCCCATAGAATATCATTATGAGGCTCCTTTGGTTCTTGACACAAGGCAACACATGAGTTCTTATTCTTACCTTTAAAAAAAGACAGATCCAGAATCCAATGTAAGATATTTTAGGAAGAGTGGGGAGAAGAAAGTCCCTATCTTTAGACCATATAAAAGTATTACACAAATCTTTTGCATATCACAAGATTTGGACGAATCTGTTCTTTTCTCTACCAACTCAAGCAGAAACTTTTAAACTAAAATGCATCACTAGGTTGTGAAATAAAAGAGAACCTCAAGTATATTTCATGTGATTAGAGAAGTGTGGGGATTTTTTCCCTCCTTTTATTCTGTCAACCTATTCTCCAAAGCACCTGAGGTTCAGGACAAGAAGCAACGGATGGAAACTAATTGAGGAGAGAAGCAACCTAGAACCAAAGAGAAATTTCCTGACATTTAAGAACAAGTAATTGAGGCAACAACTTTCCTCCAGAAGTTGTGAATGCTCCAACACTGGAAGTGTCAATTGCTACTTCACTTAATAATCAAGAAAGAAACCACTCAACTCCATTTTGCAGAATTAAGTGTACTTTTACTGATTATAAGTAAATAGAAGCTAGGCAAAGCTGGATCTGAGCAAAAGTGTGCGAAAGCATTAGATATCAATACATGATTCATTCCCCTCCTCTTGGTAACCCCAGTCCATAGTCCAATTGTATATCTCCACAGCTGTCAGGTGGGAGACATCTTCAAAAATCATCATCAGGTTGGTATGCTGGAGAGTTGGTCTTGGCGGGAAACTCCCCTCCTTCCACATGCACAAACGAATGGTGTGAACAACTCCCAATTAACAGTCCTCCTGTACAGATTATTTCCCTCACCCAAATACCATGCCCTCCCTCTCCATTTCAATGGCAGCAAAGCAGAGGCTGACAGGAAGTTTGTAAGAAGAGATTGGACATTTGTCTGAAATGTATAGGGCTTCCTGCCTGAGCAGGGGGGTTGGACTACAGGACCAATGTGCACGCTTACATTTGTGAACCGGTAGCGAAGGTAAGTGAATCCCACCATTAGGGGAAATGGGTAATTTAACAACCGGTTTGCCTGAATTGGTGTGAACTGGCTGAATCTCACCACTGCTTGTTGACAATGGGGAATACCTTTCAAGGCAGCCACATAAGCTTTGCAAAAGAAGAGGCTGCTTTAATGCCTTGAGGGGAGGTGCTTTGCTCAGTCTAATATATTTGGAGACGCGTCTTTTTCAAAGGATTTGCACCATGGGAGCACTCCAGTTGTGGGTCCCTACTGGTTCATGCTGGTTTAGCCGAACTGGTAATAGTTTGATGGTAGGAGTTGCTGGAACCAGCAGTGACCCAGGCCTGCCACGCCCCTGAACTGGTTCTCCAGGTGCGCCATAGGCACCACCATCTTGTTTTTTTGCTTCTGCGCATTTTCATTGTACTGCGCATGCACGCACAGTGCACATCAAGAGGGCACATACATGGCATGGTCACGAGTGAACCAGCAGTAGTGACTACCAGAACTCAGCCTTGGAGTAATCCATCCTGAAAATTGATAAAAGAAGTTTGGTAACAGAGGTGGGTTCCTACCAGTTTGCACCTATTCGGTAGAACCGGTTCGTCAAATCTACCGAACCGGTTAGAAGAGGTTCTACCAGTGGACCCGGAAAGCAGGCCACACCTACAGAAGAGGTTCCAAAAATTTTTGAAACCCACCACTGGTCCTTGGATATGATTATTCTACATTATCATGCTCATATTTATAAAACTCAGGGCCTCTGTGAAAGGTAAGGATGACTACTGCGTTTGTGGTGCAATCAGAACATTACGTGTGTTGAAGTTGTTTTAACGCAAACCAAAAATGCCTTTTAAAAAACAAGTTTACATCATATTCTTATGCATGCCAGTGCTGTGTGTGAGGTAATTTAAGGTGGTTCTGACAAATGTCGTCAGCATCTTCATATCCGGTCACATGGGTGGCAAGCCACTCCCATCTGGTCACATGGGCATCAAGCCACTCCCACAAAGGAGGCCACACCCACAGAGTAGGTTCGAATAATTTTTGAAACCCACCACTGTTTGGTAAGATATCAGATGTCCCAAATAATGTGTTCTGGAGGTGGTCATTTCTGAGACAAGAGTGGAATGAAATTAAATCAATTAAAATAGCTACAAAATAAAAGTCTGTTCCCCGCCCCCCCTGTCTAACAGGGGATGGAGATACAAAAAATGCTATTAGTAAACTAAATAATAAGTGAGAAAGGAAAACAAAGTGAGGCAAATTATATCTTATAATTATAATTTCTTTGTTATTTATTCTGTTGTTTAGCTCTTGATCTACATAAATAGAAAATATTGGAAATTAAGTCTAATTCAAAATTCTTCTACTTTGGGGAGAAAACAGGAGGCCCAATGCAAGACATTCAGATTTAGTTTTATTTTCAACTGTTCCAGCTCCATTTTCTACATAAGGTAAAGGTTTCCCCGCACATATGTGCTAGTTGTTCCCAACTCTAGGGGGCAATGCTCATCTCCATTTCAAAGCCAAAGAGCCAGCATTGTCCGAAGACATCTCCGTGCTCATGTGGCCAGCATGACTAAATGCCAAAGGCACACGGAATGCTGTTACCTTCCCACCAAGGTGGTTCCTATTTTTCTACATGCATTTTTATGTGCTGTCGAACTGTTAGGTTGGCAGAAGCTGGGACAAGTAACGGGAGCTCACTCTGTTACGTGGCATTAGGGATTCAAACCTCCAAAGTGCTGACCTTTCTGATCAACAAGCTCAGCATCTTAGCCACTGAGCCACTGCATCACTCATTGTCTACATACACAATAGAATAATATACCTTGAGAAAGGATAATATTTGGGATAAAGGAATTTATTAAATGTCAGGAAGAAGATTTTTTTGAAAAAAATATCAAAGTGAACTTCTGATTGCTTGAACATATGGCACACTTTTAAGGAAAAGACGAGAAAGGTCTTGAGAAATTACCCTGTTTTTTTATTTTTTCCACCCTCAAAAATGCACTGTGAATCGTAGTACTCACACTGTGGAAGGTTATAAAACATGAAAAGTAATTAGTTAGTGACAATATGGACCTGAAATGTTATTAAAACCTCACAATTAAAATGAAGAATTCCCTCCGGGAGAAAAATAAATGTAAAAGAGAAAGCTGGTAAGCAGTGTTGACGCAGCTTTAATGTCACGCAAACGTGAACAATTATTTCATACCTTTAATGCAAATCTGAAGGAAACGCAAAAGGGAAGGGAGTCAATGCCAACTTATTTAAAATACTAGGTAAAAGTTTAATCAAGCAATGGGTTTGGAGTTTGTACATGAAATAGTAGGATCTCCTCCTCCTCCTCCTCCTCCTCCTCCTCCTCCTCCTTCTTTTTCTTTTTCCTCCTCCTCCTCCTCCTCCTCCTCCTCCTCCTCCTCCTCCTCCTCCTCCTCCTCCTCCTCCTCCTCTTTCTCCTCCTTCCTTGTTTTCCCTTCTTCCATTGGTGAAATTCAATTTTTTTACTACCAGTTCTGTATAGGGAGGCATTTTTACTACCGGCTTGGTGAGCATGGCAGGCAGAGGTGGGTTGCTACCAGTTCACACCTATTCGGTAAAACCGGTTTGTCAAATCTACTCAACCTGTTAGAAGAGGTTCCACCAGTGGACCCGGAAAGCAGGCCACACCTACAGAAGAGGTTCCAAAATATTTTGAAACCCACCACTGATGCTGCCAGAGAAGGATACTGCAAAATCTCAATTCCCACCCCATTCTGAGGCCAGCCAGAAATGGTATTTGCTGGTTCTCCGAACTACTCAAAATTTCCACTACCAGTTCTCCACCTGTCAGAATCCGCTGAATTTCACCCCTGCCATCTTCCTTCTTCTCCCTCTCCTTCTTCCTTCTTCCTCCACTCTTCTTCCTTCACTCTTCTTCCATCTCCCTTCTTCCCTCTCCCTTTTTCTCCCTCTCCCTTCTTCTCCCTCTCCTCCTCCCCCACCCCACCTCAATGGTTCCCTTCACAAAC
Source organism: Thamnophis sirtalis (assembly GCF_051295495.1). NCBI lineage: Eukaryota > Metazoa > Chordata > Lepidosauria > Squamata > Natricidae > Thamnophis > Thamnophis sirtalis. The sequence goes on from NW_028261388.1 coordinate 13,670,240, forward strand.
CACTAGATTCTGCTCATTGCTCTGTAAAAAGTTGTTCACCCATGACGACATCTATGGTTTAGCAGCATTTCATCTGCCCTTGGAGCAATCCTCCCAATCTGAAAATTTGTGAATTCTGAGAGTTAGCCATACCTAAAGTATCTGAAGGTCGCTGGGGATGAAGTTCCCTTATTTCTCACTCCTAAAGCAGCTTCGTATGCTGTAATCTATACATTAAAAGAAATAGCATTTATGAAAGTGGCAGTTAGGAAGGAAAAGACCTGCAGGATACCTAATGTGGAAAATCAAGCCGGTTCCATAAAGTGCAATTTTAGATGTCATTGATTATTTAAGTAATGAAACATGCCAAGCAGCATGTACCTAAGCAATTATTGTGCACCCCGGGTAGTTTTTGTCAAATCTGACACCTATGGTAAAAATCACTCATATCACCCAGGGAACAGAAAATCCAGAAAAGCTGAACCAAAGTTGCAGCGAATTAGAAATAATAAGAGAAAGATGACTGTTTGCACCTTCATTCATTGACAGTGATTGACATGGATTTGACATGACTGACTGGCAAGTGCAGCCGAAAATCCACATTTGTGTCAAAATTTCAGGATCCCCGCATAATTGAAAAGGCAGCTTGCTTCATCCCCCCCCCCCCAAAAAAAAAAAAGGAAAGAAAAATAAATCATCTCTAAACACTTGCTTTTCGGTGCAAATCATTCTGCGACCCCTTCATTGATTTACAAAAAAAAAAATGCAATACTTGTAATGGGTCTAAATACACTGTATGTAATTGTGATTTTAATGTTTGAAAAATGTCAAATAAAAAAAGTTAATAATAAAAAATAAATACATGGTGAATTTCTCAAGAGGGAGATGTCATGCAGAAAAATCATGATTGTTTTTCAGCATTTGTTCATTGAAGACCAGAAGGCACTCAGGCCAAGGCTTAACCCACAGGAAAAATACCAGGTCAATGCATACAATATATGGTGAGATGCCTTCTTTTTTTCTTATTTACTTATGCCGTGCAACTACGGAGCTTAGAGGGTTGAGATGCCTGAGATTTATAGCTTTTTTCTTATGAGTTGTTATATTTGCTACTAACAACTTCGAAACATCCATTCCAGTGATGGGTTTCAAAAATTGTTCGAACCTACTCTGTGGGTGTGGCCTCCTTTGTGGGAGTGGCTTGCCGCCCATGTGACCGGATGGGAGTGGCTTACTGCCCATGTGACCGGATATGAAGATGCCGACGACACTTGTCAGAACTACCTTAAATTAGCTCACATACAGCACTGGCATGCATAAGAATATGGTGTAAACTTGTTTTTTAAAAGGCATCTTTGGTTTGCGTTAAAACAACTTCAACACACGCAATGTTCTGATTGCACCACAAACGCAGTAGTCATCCTTACCTTTCACAGAGGCACTGAGTTTTATAAATATGAGCATGATAGTGTAGAATAATCATATCCAAGGACCAGTGGTGGGTTTCAAAAAATTTTTGGAACCTCTTCTGTAGGTTGGCCTGCTTTCCGGGTCCACTGGTGGAACCTCTTCTAACCGGTTCGGTAGATTTGACGAACCGGTTCTACCGAATAGGTGCGAACTGGTAGGAACCCACCTCTGATCCATTCATACTTAGATTGGGACTTATCGGGAATAGTTCCCCCCCTCTCTCTCTGTCTCTCTCCCACCTCCCTCTTCCTCTCCCCCCTCTCCCTCTCCCTCCCTCCCTCCCTCCCCCTCCCCCTCCCTCCCTCCATCTGAAATGATTTTTTTTCAGTTGCATTCTTTCTGTACTGAATGTCAAAAATATTCCATTTAAAAACAGCAAAATAACTATCAGACTTCACAGTAAAAAATTAGTTCGAGGGTTGCCAGTGAATTTAAAAGTGCTTTAACAAATCACCTTTCCATTTAATTATATGTAAAAAAAAAAAACTAAACGATTTTTTCACATTGATAAATAGCACAGTTGCTATTTTTAATCTTCTTGAATAATTGTTCTATTTCAGGTTCATTTACTTTGGGTTTTTTTTTTAAATAAAAGATGTCCAGAATTTGTGCATTTAACAGAGTTTGTCCTATGAAAACCATCGATTAATGTCTTTAAAAACCAAACATAAAGCAATAGAAAGTTCAGCAAAGTCTACTTGAAATTGCTACTTGGAAGTGTGTTTGAAAACTAGTTAATCTCCTTAAATATCCAGTAATGTGACATTTCCTTAGGGAAAAAAAAATCAAATTAGTGTCTTGGCACTTTCATTAGAAAAGCATGCTTGATTCAGAGGTGAACTGCTGTGTTGTACAACCTATTTTGTTTTCGTTTTTTTAGACACAAAGCAGGGGGTCGATTGAGCTGCTTCCTTTGAGTAAAAAAAAGGTTCAGAGGAAGGTGTAATATAGTTGTACTGCAGCTTACTTCTCAGCTGAAATGACAAATAAACATTCTACAGAAGGGTGTCAAACTCAAGGCCCAGGGGCCAGATCCGGGCTGTGGGGAATTAGATCTGACCCACGGGGCCACCCTGGAAACAGCAAATTACCAGCCCGCACTGTTTCTGCCAGCGAAAATGGACTCCTGAACTCCATTTTTGGCTGCCACTGCCTCCTGCAACCCTCCGCCAGTGAAAATGGAGCTTGGGAGGGCCATGAGCAAGGGTAAAGCACCGGAGAATCAGTCCCAGCTGCTTCTCCATCCCCTGCCATTGGCCTTACATTCTCAAGCCAGGCAAGGAGTGACTGGGAGGGAGGGTGAGGGGCGGGGCCAGCCAGTGATGGGATAGAGAGCCGGAGCAGTGACTCTAGACTTGCAGGTTGCCGACACCTGATCTAGTGTTTGTGAGTTTGGGGTATTCTTGTTCTCATCAATGGATGGAGGGGACTATACTATTTTTAGTTTAGAGAATAGGTGGCACAGTCATTGTTTACTCTTTCTGTTTTTGTTCCTCTGGGCAGGATGAACAATCTGCCTCCTAGTTTGTTTTAATTTTTGCAATCTGTATTTATATTTATAATGGTTGGATAATTGTATACTTTACCTTACAGTAAGCTGCTCAGAGTTGCCTTGAACCACAAGGTGGTTCAAGGGAATAAATTTGACAATAAAGCAAAGGTAGCACCAATAGTAATAGGTGCACCAGGTGCAAACCTAAAACATTTGGAACACCACTTAAATATCACTGCGTTAACAAAACCAGTCAACTGCAAAAGGCAGCTTTACTTGGAATGGCTTACATCCTGTGATGATATCCTTAATACCAGCAAACATCGACCTATATCTATCCCAGGTTTACAACAAAAATGTAAAATAGGAACATGTGACCATAGGACATTGCAAAGGCAGTAGATGCGGGCTGGTTCTCAACATGCAATCATACAACTGTGGGGAGGGGATTGAACTTTACAACTGGGTTGTAGGAATCTTTTTTGGGGGGAGGGGGGAATCTGTTGTAACTTTAAAAGGTCTCTAAGTAGCAGTCTAAAGGTAAAGGTAAAGGTTCCCCTCGCACATATGTGCTAGTTGTTCCTGATTCTAGGGGGCGGTGCTCATCTTTGTTTCAAAGCCAAAGAGCCAGCACTGTCCAAAGACGTCTCCATGGTCATGTGGCTGTCATGACTAATCACCGAAGGCGCACAGAGCACTGTTACCTTCCTACCAAAGGTGGTTCCTATTTTTCTACTTGCATTTTGCATGCTTTCAAATTGCTAGGTTGGCAGAAGCTGGGACAAGTAATGGGAACTCACCCCGCTATAGCAATAGCAATAGCAGTTAGACTTATATACCGTTTCATAGGGCTTTCAGCCCTCTCTAAGCGGTTTACAGAGTCAGCATATTGCCCCCAACAACAATCCGGGTTTTCATTTTACCCACCTCGGAAGGATGGAAGGCTGATTCAACCCAGAACCGGTGAGATTTGAACAGCCGAACTGCAGAACTGCAGTCAGCTGAAGTAGCCTGCAGTGCTGCATTTAACCACTGTGCCACCTCGGCTTTTATGTTACACAGCACTAGGGATTTGAACCGCTGAACTGCTGACCTTCTGACTGACAAGCTCAACATCTTAGTCACTGAGCCTCTGCATCCCTAAGTAGGGGACTACCCATAGCTTATTGTGAATCTCTTTTATCTTTGGAAGTTTTTCTTACCAAAGAAAACTTCCTGTTGGGTGAACCTGATTTATCTTTAACAGGTTGATGGAGATCAAGTCTTAGATCATGCTGAAGATCCTAGGAAATCACTTTGTAGGTTTCCCAAGTTTAATGGATAAATGTGATAAGTTTGAATTAGGGAAGTCTGTTATCTACTTTAAACTTCATTTGGTCACTCGGAAGCCTTTCTCTGTGCCACCTATGTTAACAAAAGTACAGAATCGGGAAGTGGAGCTGATTTAGTAAGGAATCCATTCATAAAAAGCTTGTCTTTTTTTCAGGATCGTCTTAAGTCTGGGCTCTCATTTCCATTTAGTACAGAATTTGTATTTAATGGAAATGTAGTTTTCACATGCCAATAAATGTGTTAGAGGGTAATGTCAAAAACACGGCAACAACAAGGAGGTGGATAATAAGGGCAAGTCAATATTAATACATTTATCAGGCAAAACACTTTGGTTGAAATCTTCACCTAGTCTAATAATGTTAATCAGGAAACACTGATTAAGGAGATCAATACAATCTGTGTTTGACTAATGAGATTCATGTTTTCATAAAGAGAGTCTTCTGATCTTGACTTTCTCATAAGGCAATCTATTTTCTTCCAATAAGCCAGACGGAAGATTCCCTTTGCATACTAAATTGAACTGAACTCAAAATAAGTAAATAAATATCTTGTTTCCCTGAATTCTAGGGTTAGAAAATGCAAGTATTTCAATGGGATTACTTGAAGATGGAAGTCTCACAATCAAGAGGAGCTATGAGTTTGATCCTGGGTAGAGGCAGATATTTCTCTCTCTGGGTACGATGAGAATATACTGTATTTTTTGGAGTATAAGACACAGCTTTTCCTTCCCCCCATAAAAGAGGGTGAAAATTTGGGTGCATCTTATACACTGAATGTAGCTCCACTAAAGTGACCAGATTTTAAGATGGGTAATGTGGGACACCATTGCCGGCGGGGGGAGGGCTTGGAGCACCTGAGTTGTAAAAAAAAAAAAAAAGAGGGCTGTAAAACCATGAAGCGTTACCCCTGACGCCATTGCCGCTTCCTCCGCCGTGCTTTTGAGGAGCTTCTGATGGCTGAGCCGCTTGGCCCAGGACCGAGCCTCCTCCTCGCCACGCTGCCACCGCTGGAAAGCCTCCCCCCCGCCCGAGGCCACCAGATGGCTGTCGCAAAAACGTTGCACGTCGGCACGCGCAGGAGTGGAGGGAGACTTGCCCCTTGTCGGGCGCTGCAAGCGAGCCAAGGAGAGGGAGGGAAACCGTTGCCCTCTAAAGGCCACATCAGGAACAACACTTAGGTGTTTTTTAACGGCGTCCTTTTTAAAATTGATGATTCGGCGTCTTTTCTTTCTTTTGGAAAATTGGGACTTTTTGAACACACCGCAGGACACGGGACAAGTTTTGAAAAATCGTGACTGTCCCGCCAAAAGCGGGACGTCTGGTCACCTTAAGCTCCACCCACACACCAGCCCCAACCCTTTGGCCTCTGCCTCCCAGCAATTTACCTCCTTGCAGCAAACGAGGGTTTGCAAGGCTGCAATAAACTATAGTAATCCCTCCAACCTGAAACAGCTGATGGTTGGGGGAAACTGAAAGTGAAACTTGCTGTTTGCTCCACATGGCAAATTGCTGTGCGGCAGAGGCAGATTTTTTTTCTTGTGCTAATCAGGCTGTTTGCTGCAAGGAGGTAAGTCAATAACTATAAATGCTTATAGAAAGTTCAAATTATTAGACATATTTTTTAAAAGACTGCTTTATTATGTTTTGGACAGCTTAACAAAACGAAGAAGCTTTTTAAAATAAATGCTTGATCCGAAGAGGCCCAATGCTATTGTATCTTCTTTTAAATAGCAGAGAATATCTATACTACTAGAAAGCACATCAATTTTAACAGCATCTGTACAAGTATAGTCTGAAATGTAACACAACAAAGTGTATATATTGTCTGTACTGTTTGCTGTTTGTTGCAAGGAGGCAAATTGCTGGGAGGCAGGGGCAGATATTTATCCCTTGTTTTCCTCCCCAAAAGCTAGGCGCATCTTATACTAGGGAGCGTCTTGTACTCCAAAAAATATGGTATCTGCTGTAACAATCTCTGCATTGGTGACAGGAAGGACATCAGGCCAGAAAACACCTGGGTTTAAACTGTTTAAAGTTAGCGTGAGTGGATGAAAATGAAAAAATGGAAAATAAAAACCTTTTGAAAGGAAAAAAAAAGCTTTTTTTTAAAAAAAAAGGAAGTGGTTTAGCATTTCTGTCTATTGTACAAAGTTATGTGCTATAGATGATTGTTTCTATAATAATTCAATTCATAACTGCTCCTCCACCATACTACCACCTCTTCCTCCTCTTCCTCCTCCTTCTTCTCCTCCTCCTCCTCCTCCCATTTCATTTATTTTTGGATTAGATTTTCTATCCTATGCATGTATTGACTAACACAATGTAATGTTTTACCAGGAAAGTATACCCCATGTGGTCCAACAAGGATCACATATTAGTTTGCTTATGTCAGGCAGCATTTCATTGTAGACACTCTGACATTTACTATCAATAGTATTGACAATTCTCAGTACTTTTCAATCTTTTGTATTTCAGGAGAGATTTCCTGTTACAAGAAGGTTGACAAGCTATCACACAAAAGAATTTACATCTATTTCAAAATATAAATCTTAGGTGGGGGAAAAGAGCAATAGTGTTCCATTTTAAACCAGAATGTGGCACAGATATAGGAAGATATCAGCTTAATTGCAGCTGATTCTTATTAAAATGCTAGCAGAAGCTCCATTTTTCATTTTCAAGGCCTCTGGAGGACACAGTTGCTAACTGTTAGTTAAGAAATTTCCTCATTGCAATTCAGTCTGATCTGGTTCTAGATTTAAGTCCCCTCCAGAGGATTTCTAGCTTCTGCTGGAAACTGAAGAAATTGTATGTTTTGTAATGGATGGTTTTAAGTGACCCATTTCAATTACCTACATTGCTTTTAGCATAGCATCATTAAAAGGAGACATAGTCCATCTAGTCCCTGGAAGAAAAACCTATAAAATTCTTTATTTTTCCTGATAGGGTAATCAAATCCATACAAAAGAGTCTATGACCAGGATGTCAAACTCAAGGCCTGCGGGCTGGATTCGGCCCACGATTTGGTCAGATCCAACCCACAGGACCATCCTAGAAAATGTAAGGGACCAGCCTGCATTGCTTCAGCCTGGTCTACCCAATCCGAAGAGGAAACATGCCAGCAGTTTGGGGAGTGGCCTCAAACTGGCCACACCTTTCCAGTTGGCCACACCTACCCAGCTCTGAATGAAATTGAGTTTAACATCCTTGGTCAATGAGGTCCTTTGTACCCCAGAGCACTTCATTAGGCAAACCTTATGGTGTTTATAGAAGAAGGCAGACATTTGAAAACATCAGGTTGGGTGTTTAGAATTATGAGTTTCATACTCCACAGCAGTCGCTATATAGGGCCAGTCAACCAAATGCAGGCGGGATCAAATTAGGTGGCTTAAATATTGTTCTTAATGGAGCACACAAAATTATAAGGAAATGGCAGCTTCCGTGTTCTAACAAGCTATAGTACCGAGATGGCGAACCTATGGCACACATGCCACAGGTGGCACATGGAGCCCTTTGTCAGGGCACGCGAGGCATTTCCCTGTCAGATTGCCAGTGCACATGCATGCACTGGCCAGCTATGTTCAGCCTTTTTTAAAGCCATTTTTCGCCCTCCCAGGGTCCAGAGGCTTTAGAGGAGCCTGAGGAGGGCAAAAAGAGCCCCCTGCCCCCGGAGGCCCTCTGGAGGCATTCGCTGGCTGGGGAATTCTGGGAGTTGAAGTCCAGACATCTTCAAGTGGCCAAGATTGAGAAACACTGCTCTATGGAATCATCATCATCCTGAGGTATGTTTGCTTCCCCCCCCCCCCGCCATCCAGTTAATTTTCTGAAAGACCTAAAATATGATTGGAAAGTTTGCAATTCAAGACCCAAGCACTGAGGGACAGTGTGAGCTCCCATTCTTATTCCAGCTCCTGCCAACCTAGCAGTTTGAAAGTATGCAAATGAGAGTAGATAAACAGGTAATGTGTGCCTCAGTGTAAATAGTCATACTATCTATATTGACATGGAAGCATCCTCAGACAACGCTGACTCCCTCGGCTAAGAAAAAGAGATGAGCACTGCCCCCTAGAGTCAGACGTGAATGCACAGGGGAAACATTTAAATCCGTCAAATAAACAAAGCCAGATAATAATTTTGGTTTTATTCCAAAATCGCAGTAGAATTGTGTATTCATACCTAAAGATTACAGGTACAGGTACAGGTTCCCCTCGCAAATATGTGCTTGTTATTCCTGACTCTAGGGGGCAGTGCTCATCTTCGTTTCAAAGATGAAGAGCCAGCGCTGTCCGAAGACGTCTCCGTGGTCATGTGGCCAGCATGACTAAATGCTGAAGGTGCACAGAACGCTGTTCCCTTCCCACCAAATTTTTCTACTTGCATTTTTACATACTTTCGAACTGCTAGGTTGGCAGAAGCTGGGAGAAGTAATGGGAGCTCACTCCATTACGCGGCACTAGGGATTCGAACCGTCGAAATGCCGACCTTCTGATCGACAAGCTCAGCGTCTTAGCCACTGAGCCACCGCATCCCTATATACCTAGTGATTAGAGGGAATTATATTTTCCAGGTACGGCGTCCTAGATTATGGATATTTAAAAGAGCAGCTATCTTGCTCCTTCTTTCAGTTTGCAAGGATTGGGGTGCAAGTCAGGAAGAGAAACTAGGGGACCATGAATTCGAATCATCCTTTAGGCATGGAATATGGGAGGGTGGCTTTCATGCATGGCTATCGTTATGTGCATAATGGGAGGAGGGGGCAATGTATATTCTGCCCTGGGCCGAAATATTTCTTCCCCACACATTGCAATCCAACATTATTAGCAGTACTGGAAGATTTTTGACAGTATAGCAGAGGGAGATTTTGACCTTGTCACCTTCTCCCATGTCTTTGCATTTTGGCAATGGCCTTGCAAAATGGTGCTGTGTTTAAACATTAAACAATCAATTGCTTTGCAGGGGTATTAACACCTGAATCTAACACGAGATGTGTGAACTTTCAGTATGCATGTATTTAAGCCTGAGACAACACAAAAAACTGGGATCACATTGTTGAATAAAAGGTGCTGAGGGAAAAAAGGTAACAAGCCCCAATTATGCTTGAATTAATGAACTAAAAGCATTCAGTAAATTAACTTTCCAAATTTATCCTCTGTTCCCTTAGGTGATCCGTGCAGAAAGGCAGACGAACACGGTTTGAGGGAACAAGGCAGCTTTTAACAAGCAAAGGCGTTTCAGAATTATTCTAACACGTTCTTTTCTGGGCTAATGTACTTTTTGCCCTCTCCACAGGATATGTGTCATTTTTGGCACAGCATCCAGCATAGCACAAAACAAAATTCTTTCGCTAGGTTTCAGCTGGCCCTGACCAAGTGTTGTCACTGGTCTTTTTTGCACCCTAATGGCAAAAATAAGCATAGAACTGGGACACGGAGGCTGCCCTTTTGACTTTCACCAAATAGCTTAGTGAAGTACCATTCCAGGCACTTGGAATTGAAGTCCAAGGCACTCCCTGATCAGATCGAATCAGCCAATGTGGGCTGTCGGAATTAAGCCTAGTCAATTCTTAAGCGAGAAAGAACATGTTGAAATTTCCACCGCACATAATGCCATTGATACACCTTGCCATTTGCATTATTTTAGAGAGTCATTGAGGCCACCTGGAGGTTTATCTGTGTCGTGAGGGTCACTTGAGTAGTGCAAATGGGTGCAGAGCCTTCTTGGAACTTTTGAAAGGACTGTGTTGTAGAGTGGAGATTGATTATAGCAGTTAGCAGTTAGACTTATATACCTCTTCATAGGGCTTCCAGCCCTCTCTAAGCCGTTTACAGAGTCAGCATATTGCCCCCAACAATCCGGGTCCTCATTTTACCCACCTCAGAAGGATGGAAGGCTGAGTCAGCCTTGAGCCGGTGAGATTTGAACAGCCGAACTGCTGAACTGCAGTCAGCTGAAGTAGCCTGCAGTGCTGCACTCTAACCACTGTGCCACCTCGGCTCTGTGGTTAGAGTCTATGTCATATCCCGCCCCCCTCTGTTGAGAGAGGGCTGTTCAATTTCAACATAGATGGCCTCTTTGATCCCGCTTTCAAACCAGTGGTCCTCTCTGTCTAAAACGTGGACTTTGCTGTATTCAAAACAGTGGCCTTTGTCTTTTAAATGCAGATGGATTGCTGAATCTAGTCCTGATGCCTTTGTTATCCTATGTTGTGTCAGTCAGTCAATAGTTATTGCAGTCAAAGACCAGTACAATTAAAAGTACTCCAGTTAAAGGAGCCTCCAGTTAAAACTTCTAGAATAAAATAATAAACAACAAATAAAATCTGGCAGTATCATAATTTGGTATCTGATCTGTCAGTCTACACATGAACAAAAACAAAGCCTTAAGGTATGATATAATATTAATCCTTAATGTCAGGCCTGCAGTGGTTCCTTTAAGAATCTTTGGCCTGCCACAGTCTCATTAAGGGGGGGGGAATAGCAAGGGGTAGAATGTGTTGTTTTCAAAATAAAAAATTCCTTTCTAGAAGCTCAAGCTCATCTTTTGTCTCCGTACCTTTGCACCTGACTGGAAGCAGTTGGGTGTAGGTCCTAGCGTGGAAGAAGAAGATTGGACCATGTGATGGATTATGGGTGTGGGGACAAGATCATGAACTTTTAACTGAGTGGGATTCTGATGTGATTTCCAGAATTGGGATCCCATAGCAATGTGCTAAAATGTCTGCTTTATTAAATTGGAACTTTAAGGAAAGTTTTGCCTTGGACTCTCATTTAATTCTACATGATACTTGGAACACTGACACTTAAATTGTGAAAACAGGTCAAAACAGGGCGTGGGGGTTAATTACAAAACATGGGCTTTGCTTTGTGACATCCAGATTCAGCAAGCAAGGGGTGTGAACTGCACAGAAAATACATGGGGCGGGGCCAGCCAGTGGTGGGATTTGCCAGTTTGCCAAACTAAGCAGAATCTTAACATCCGGTTTGCCTGAACCGGTGCAAACCGGCTGTAGCCCACCACTGCAGAGGTCCTTTCTATAGCTCAACTTTCTCCCACCTTGTGTGCAAGCCAAACTCTGCAGTGTGTCATCAGCTGAATAGCTTCCTTTTTTTTTTTATTTACATGTATGGAACATCTGCCATTAATCACATTACAGGGACCTGATCTCGAGATTAAAGAAACATCATAAATAAAATTGTTGGTGAGTTTGTATATTCATGGGAAATTGATTTATTGCCAAGGAGAATGCAGAATCATTTTGCTTTGCTTGCCCATCTGTGAAAAACAAATATTGCATGTTCTAATTTTACATTGTTATCTGTCATTAGTGAGATTTTCAATTAAGCTGTAGCACCATAAAACAGAGGAGTTTTTTTTTTTTAAAGTTTTTACTGGAATAATGTAGAATATTTATTTTAAGGGTATTGTTTTGATTGTAAGGCCATTCTAGTAATGGCGTGAATTTTTATCCAATGTTTCCCTGAGAGTTCATTGGTGTTTGTTTAGTGTTGTAAATCTCAGATATTCCACCCTCCCTTTCTTCCCCCTTTCTTTAGCTATTTTATCTTCCTCCAGTTTGCTCTAGTAGCTAAGACATCAGGCTGGAAACCAGGAAACTGTTGAGTTCTAGTTCCAATTTAAACATGGAAAACCAGCTGGGTGAGTTTAAACCAGTTACTCTGTTTTAGCCCAACTCATCTCATACAAGATTATTGTTATGGGGGAAAAGGTCCCCCTCGCACATATGTTCTAGTTGTTCCCAACTCTAGGGGCCAGTGGTCATCTCCATTTCAAAGCTGAAGAGCCAAAGACATCTCTCTGATCATGTAGCCGGCATGATTAAATGCTGAAGGCACACAAAACACACCTGCCTGCCCGCCTGCCTGCCTTCCCACGCTCCTTATTAGAGCTCTTTGGCACTTCTGCTCACATGCATGGAGCATACAGTGCCTGCATGATGCTCCACCGAGCAATTGGAGCATCATGGAGGCATTGTGGAACCTGGGGAGGGCATGGTGCACATCAGGGGTGGGTTTCTCGCCCTGTTCCAACCGGTTCAGTTGGAACGGGGCCGGCGGTGTCCTTGTGCATGCGCACAATGCACACATGCGTACTAGCACCTGTGCGATGCTCCAGCTGCTCCTGGAGGATCACACAGGCGCTGTATGTGTTCTGCGCATGCGTGGAAGCGCAGAACTCATCAAAACTGGGTAAGAAACGTGGGCGGGTGGGTGGATCCTTCGGCGTTCCCGGAAGTTACTTACTTCCGGGTTCGCCGACCAATCGGTTCGCGGGGACCACCACGAACCGCCTGAAACCCACCCCTGCTGCACATGTGGTGGACGCCGGGCCCCATTGCACTGTACCAGTTGCAACGGGATCCAGAACCCACTACTGGCAAGAACACAACTCTGGACCAATCATACTTCATTCATTATGAAGGATAGGGAAAATCGAGTAAAAGAATATGTTTATGAATATATGTGTATTAATACCAGAATTGAACAGGTTGGATTATTATTTTAGCAGTGTGATAACTATCAGAAGAATATTGTAATATAAATGGATATGAAGAATGGGAAAATAGAATTAGAATGGTTGTACTACTAAATATGTATAAAAATATGAATAACAGTGGAAGGTGAACTGGGAAGAACATGAATAGAAATACCCTAAATGTATAAATGATCATAATTGATACCAAAACTGTATATGGAGATATTGGAAAATGGAAGAATGAAGATGGAACTTTGATTTAACTATGGAAATATGAACAACAAAATAGGTGGAAAACACATCTTTGAATATTATAGCGATATGAAAGGGGACAAAAAGTTAAAATAGGGATAGAAAATGGTGGGGGGGAATAATAATTATATATTAATATGTTAAGATACACAAAAGGGTGATAATAAAAGACATGCAGGGGTGGGTTTCTCGCCCCGTTCCAACCGGATCGGTTGGAACGAGGCCGGCGGCGTCCTCGCGCACGGACGCGGCGCGCACGTGCATGCATACTAGCATCTGCGCAATGCTCCAGCTGCTCCTGGAGGATCGCGCAGGCGTTCTGCGCATGCGTGGAAAGCGCGAAATTCGAAAAAACTGGGTAAGGAGCGGGCGCGGGTGTGCGGGCGCGTGCGGGCGCGGGGGGAGTCGCCGTTCCCGGAAGTTACTTACTTCCAGGTTCGGCGACCAACCGGATCGCAGGGATCGGTGCGAACCGGTCGAAACCCAGCCCTGAAGACATGTATAAATAATAGGAAACAATGGAAACGAAATGTAGTATTTAGGAATCATAAGACAATGTTTATGTGTACTGAAATGTATGTTACCCAGTTACCATACCATTCACGCATTGATATGTATAAACAATATAAAATATATATATAAATTTGATTTTTTAAAAAAAGACTTCATTCATCAGACCAAAGAAGAACTGATCGGAATAACGCAGGAGAGCATCTTTCTGGGTACAGCCCAAATTTTCTTTTCACCCACAAAAATAATAATAATTGGATTAATGAGGAAAAGAAAAGATCAGTTACTTTAATGCAAAGATGAAATGAGAAAAAAAAGCACTCTAAAATATTTAGATTTAATCACTGTCAGGTACTGTTTTTTTAACCTTGCTGAATAAAACAAACAAGAGAAGATAAATGAGTTACAGTCTAGGCTAGAGGTATCTTCAGAGAAAGCTCAAAACAGGTAATATGATAGAATAGAAGCAGAGTTAAGAGTCTTGGCTCTCATGCACGAAGACCAGCAGTGGGATTCATTTACCTTCCCTACCGGTTCGCAAATGTGAGCGTGCATGCGCTTGCTTCACTCCCATACTCCGCATCTGTGCATGCACAGTGCTCGCACATTACGTCGGGATGGGTGCAGGGGTGGGTTCTGGATTTTTTTTACTGCTGGTTCACTCAGGGATGCACTTCGGGCATGTGCACGCTTGATGCGCACTACTCACACATGCACAGTAGTGAAAAATTGCTTCTGTGCATGCCCAGAAGCAAAACCCAAGATGGCAGTGCCATAGGCGCCACTGATAGAACCGGTTCAAAAGTGTGGGCAACCGAGTTGCTACATACTCGGCCGAACCAGTCTGAACCGGTAGGAACCCACCTCTGGGTGGGTGGGTGGAGCCTTCAGCAGCCGCTGCTATCGGTTCGGTTGAACTGGAGAGAACCATCCGAATACTACGTCTGATGAAGATACATGTACAAAAGAGACATGGCATTGACTGTGTAGCTATGCAGTCATATTGCCCACCTACCTAGCTGAATATTTTAGTCCAGAGATTTAGGGGCAGGGTTTCCCTTAGAAAACACAGGATTTTTATAAAATCAGCCTGTGACTTTTTCAATTGAAAAACAAGTTGATTAGCAGCTTTCCTTCCTTCCTTCCTTCCTTCCTTCCTTCCTTCCTTCCTTCCTTCCTTCCTTCCTCCCCTCCCTCCCTCCTTCCTTCCTTCCTTCCTTCCTTCCTCCCCCCTCATTCCCTCCCTTCTTTCCCAAAGAATAAATCATTGTAGCATGCTTTCTGTTCCAAGAATGCTAATTATTATTAATATTCATATTAGCCAAAGACAGGAACTTCCTTCCTTCCTTCCTTCCTCCCCTCCCTCCCTCCCTCCCTCCTTCCTTCCTTCCTTCCTTCCTCCCCTCCCTCCCTCCCTCCCTCCCTCCTTCCTTCCTTCCTTCCTTCCTTCCTCCCCCCTCATTCCCTCCCTTCTTTCCCAAAGAATAAATCATTGTAGCATGCTTTCTGTTCCAAGAATGCTAATTATTATTAATATTCATATTAGCCAAAGACAGGAACTTCCTTCCTTCCTTCCTTCCTTCCTTCCTTCCTTCCTTCCTTCCTTCCTCCCCTCCCTCCCTCCCTCCCTCCCTCCTTCCTTCCTTCCTTCCTTCCTCCCCCCTCCCTCCCTCCCTTCTTTCCCAAAGAATAAATCACTGTAGCATGCTTTCTGTTCCAAGAATGCTAATTATTATTAATATTCACATTAGCCAAAGACAGGAACCAGAATGAAAGAGTCTGTATATTAAGATTCCCATATAAGCTAGCCTTTAATTTTCAGAGTCACTGCAATGGAAAAAAGAATTTTTGAAGCATAATAAGCAAAAGTTGTCCAATATTCTGACCCACGTCTTTTCCATTAAGCAATAAAGAAGCACTTAAGCCCAATAATCTTATCCAATAAATGCAGTCTCAGAAGGCTAATGAGGCTCATGTTATTTAAGCTGACAACATCCCTCGTTTAATTAAACAAAATAAACATATGGGAATGGAATGTTGCTACCCTACTGTCAATTTTTGTTTGCTTCTTTGAAAAAAGTAAAAAAAAATTATAATGTTGAGTATAACTAATGGTGATAGAAAACAAAAGATTCATTCCCTCTCCCTATTTTTCAGGTCAGCTGTCTTCCAAACTATATTTTTAGCAGCAGAAACTTCCTTCCAGTTTTATTAGTTGAAAATAAAATGTCTCTGCATTTTCCTACATATATATCTATGGAAGTGGGATGCAGTGGCTCAATGGCTGAGACACTGAGCTTGTCAATCAGAAATGTCGGCATTCTGGCGGTTCGAATCCCTAGTGCTGCGTAACGGAGTGAGCTCCCATTACTTGTCCCAGCTTCTGCCAACCTAGCAGTTCAAAAGCATATAAAATGCAAGTAGAAAAATAGGGACCATTTTGGTGGGAAGGTAACAGTGTTCCGTGCGCCTTCGGCATTTAGTCATGCCGGCCACATGACCACGGAGA
This sequence comes from Thamnophis sirtalis, assembly GCF_051295495.1. Lineage (NCBI taxonomy): Eukaryota > Metazoa > Chordata > Lepidosauria > Squamata > Natricidae > Thamnophis > Thamnophis sirtalis. The sequence continues at coordinate 13,686,273 of NW_028261388.1, forward strand.
TATCTTCGGACAGCGCTGGCTCTTCGGCTTGGAAACAGAGATGAGAACAATCCCCTAGAGTCGGGAACGACTAGCACATGTGTGAGGGGAACTTTTACCTTTACCTTTATATGGAAAATACTCCAGGGCAAAATGTAGCATTCTTTTAGAAGGTGGCCAAAGAGTATGTCAGAATCTTCACTGTTAAATCATCCCTTCCTCTTCGTTTCCATAATTTATGTCAGTCCCATAGAAAGACATCATGAGCAGACTTTTCTCATTGGGTTGCTTTTTATAGCCAGCCAGATAGGTATCAGTATGATGGAAAGATGTTTAACAGAAAGCAATAATCAGAACAGTCGTACCCTCCATCACTTTTAATAATGTATCAAACAACCTCAAAGACCTACTAAGACAATCAGAAGACATCAGTCCTTAGTAAGACCACGCCTGGTATCCTACATCCAGTTTTGATCACCACATTACAAAAAAGATGTTGAGACTTTTAGGAAAAGTGCAGAGAAGAACAACGAAAATGATTAAAGACCTGAGACTAAAACGTATGAAGAATGGCTGCAGAATTTGGGTATTGATTGATTGATTGATTGATTGATTGATTACATTTATATGCCGCCCTTTTCCCCAAAGGGGACTCAGGGCAGCTCACAATTCAATCAGGGAAGGAGGTACAGACAGGGGTATGGCGAGTCTAGAGAAAAAGGGACTAGGTTTGAATCAGAAGTGGGTTCCCACCAGTTTGGGCGAACTGGTAGTGGTTTGGTGGCCTGGGTCACTGAAACCCAGGCCTGCCACGCACCTGAACTGGTTCTCCTATATGGCCGTCATCTTGGTTTTCAGTTCTGTGATGCGCAGAATAATTGTAATTGCACAAATTAAATTTTTTAATCTTTTAATATTTTGCGCATGCACAGACTTGTTTCTGTGCAAATGCGCACCTAACCAGCAGCAATGCTGGGAGCAACCCACCCCTGGTTTGAATGGCTTAAATGATAGCAATATTACAGTATTTGATGGGCTGCCACAAAGAAGAGGGCAATGAACTTATTTTCCAAACTACCAGAAGACAGGACAAGAAACAATGGATGAAAACTCATCAAGGAGAGAATTAATCTGGAATTAAGGAGAAACTTTCTAAAAGAGAGAACAATTCCCCCATTGACTTTACTTGACCAAAGCTGGCTGGGAAGGTTGCAAATAGCAATAGAACTTAGACTTATATACCGCTGCACGGTGCTTTACAGCCCTTTCTAAGCAGTTTACAGAGCCAGAATATTCCCTCCAACAATCAGGATCCTCATTTTTACTGACCTCAGAAGGATGGAAGGCTGAGTCAACCTTCAACCAGTGAGACTCGAACTGCTGGCAGCTGGCAGAATAAACCTGCAATACTGCATTCTAACCACTGCGGCACCAAGGTGTTTTTTTTTTTTTTTTTTTTTTTTGCAAATGGTGAGTATGGAATGCTGCAACAATTGTAAATATAAGTAAATCACCTGGAATTTTGGGTTCCACCACAAATCCACGAAGCCCTTATCCGCGGAGACATAAGCGCGAAGACTAATTCGCGCCGTTTGAAGCGCTAAGGAAAAACGCGACCCTACTGCGATGACATAATCGCGGAGGGCAAATCCGCGCATTCCCAAGCACTCAGTACCCTAAGCCTAACCCTAAACCAAACCCTAAACCTAAACCTAACCCTAAACCTAAGCCTAAACATAACCCTAAACCTAACCCTAAACCTAACCCTAAGCCTAACCCTAAGCCTAACCCTAAACCTAACCCTAAACCTAACCCTAAACCTAACCCTAACCCTAAAACAAACCCCTAAACCTAATCCTAAACCTAACCCTAAAACAAACCCCTAAACCTAATCCTAACCCTTACCTTAATTGAAATCGGCTTTCTGCCGCGGTGCCGTTTTAAAGCACCCTTCTGTTGCCACGCTGTTTTCGCGGCAGTGATGACGCGCGGTGATGACATCGCTGCTTTAGCGACGCGCTTATGTCTCCGCGGATAAGGGCTTCGTGGTTTTGTCGTGCCACAGAATTTTGATCACAGGACTGGAGATGCTGTAACAGTTGTGAAGGCAAGAACCTGTTGTAACTCAATTTTTTTCAGTGCTTCAGCCAATAGGTGAATAGTTGTAAGTGGAGAACTATCTGTATGCAATCGGAGTCTGCTCTTGGATGTCTGGTGCACTGTAGCTGTAGACCTTATTGCTCATGCTTTTTCTCCAGCTGCAGAGGTGAAAGTTGCGGCAACAAAAGGCATTTGTCTAGCAGGAAACTGGGGAGTAAAAGAGTAATAAAGTTCCTGTCTTACTCACAGAGCCGAAGTGTCACACAATGCACAGAGGGAAGAAGGGAGGGCTTCTCTTCATCTTTGCAGTATTTAACTTGTCACTTCTATAATATTTTCAGCACCCCAAAGGCTGATCACATCATCTGTCTTTTCTGCTCAGAAATCAAGAGGTGACCAACTTTTGAACTAGCCTCAGAGCTTTTATCGTAGCAGCACTTGGATCTGCAGAAATCAGCAGGTCTGGAATGGAAATAAATTCCTTTTTTTTTTTTCAAGGTTGTAAAAATAGGAATTTTTTGTAGCCTGTGTAGTTTTCTTTTCTTTTCCTTCTCTTGCTCATTTGTAGAGGTAGGAATAGGAATAGGACAGGGGTGGATTTCTTCCGGTAATACTGCTGGTTTGGCTCCATGTACGTGCACAGTTGCCTATAAATAAGTTTGCATATGTGCAGAAAAATTAAAAAGGCGAAAAAAATATGTCACGGTGACTGGGGAACCAGTTCGGGGGTGTGGCGAGCGTGCCATCCCTACTGGTTCGGAGACCCATTCGGCATTTCCACTATTAGTTCCACCGAACCAGTGCGAACTGGTAGGAAACCACCACTGGAATAGGAATAGGAATAAGGTAGGGTCGTGGCACGACAAAACTGCGCTTGTCAAAATCGCGGTGATAAAATCACGGCGCTAAAGCCACGACATCATCACCGCGCGTCATCACCGCCGCGACAACAGCGCGGCAACAGAAGGGTGCTTTAAAACGGCGCCGCAGCAGAAAGCCGATTTCAATTAAGGTAAGGGTTAGGATTAGGTTTAGGGGTTTGTTTTAGGGTTTGTTTTAGGGTTTGTTTTAGGGTTAGGTTTAGGGTTAGGTTTAGGTTTAGGGTTAGGTTTAGGGTACTGAGTGCTTGGGAATGCACGGATTTGCCCTCCGTGATTATGTCATCGCGGTAGGGTCGCGTTTTTCCTTAGCGCTTCGAACGGTGCGAATTAGTCTTCGCGCTTATGTGTCCGCGGATAAGGGCTTCGCGGATTTGTGGTGGAACCAGGTAGGGTAGGGTAGGGTAGGGTAGGGTAGAATAGAGTAGAGTAGAGTAAAATAGAGTAGAGTAGAGTAGAGTAGAGTAGAGTAGAGTAGAGTAGAGTAGAGTAGAGTAGAGTAGAGTAGAATAGAATAGAATAGAATAGAATAGAATAGAATAGAATAGAATAGAATAGAATTCTTAATATTCTTGATTTCATTAACATTAAAGATGGCTTTCGGTGTGGTTTTTGGATACATGGGTCATGACAACAATCATGAAAACAGTTTACCCTCCTAGAAGAAAGATACCAGTTTTTGTGTTCAGTATGTAGGCTATGGCTTTTAAACCCTAAAAAAATAATCCCATTGGCAATGCAGCAAATGGCTGAGGCTAGAGTTTATGGCAGCCCCGAGAGTTCCATATAGATCAGACCAAAGTAGCTTTAATTTTCAAAAGGGGAATGCCTCCTCAAATGGGTCTTTTCATTCACAGACAATAACAACAATGTACAGAATACTTATGCAGAATTTATGCAGAAGTAGTAGATGGCTTCTACGACCAAACAATTCATAAATTATACCGCATGTGTAATTTGCATGAAAACTTGCAAACGCACGTTGTATGTTTGGCAGTCAAACCGATTGACTAAATAAATGAATGAACAAATAAAAGTCAATTCAGTATACACCAGTGATGGCAAACCTTTTTGTAAAGGTGTGCAAAAATTGTGAACGAACTTCCGGTAGGCCCCATTGGGCCTGTTTTTCACCCTCCCCAGGTTCCGGAGGCTTTCTTAAAGCATGGGGAGGGTGAAAACAGCTTCTCCTGGCCCTCTGGAAGGCTGAAAATCAGCTGACCAGAGTGTCCAAGCGGTCCAGAGCTGACTACTCATGTGGTGGCAATTTTTTTCTCTATGTGTCACCTGTGGCACGTGTGCCATAGGTTTGCCATCACAGGTATATACCCTCTTCTTTTCTGACACATACCTCTACACACGAATGTCTGGCTTCATTCTTTGGTGTCTGGAGTTGAATCGTCACATGTGCTGTTTGCAGTACATAACCAGGAATGCTATCTTATTCAAGGCAGTTCATCATTCATGGGTTCTGTCTGTGCATCCTTGTATGCAGAATTTGGCTTTGTAGAAAACTGAGGATTTGCTCTGTTCTCTTGTGGCCTGTCAGCTGCCAGCCCCTCCAGCAGCCAAATCAGAGGAGGGGGAGGAGGGAGAGTCAGTTCAGTTCAGTTCAGTTTATTATATTTATATGCCGCCCTTTTCCCCCGAAGGGGACTCAGGGCGGCTCACAACTCAAACCAGGGAAGGGGGATACAGACAAAAAATTAAAAAAACAAAGCATAACAATGCATAATTTAAAACACACAACAGTCATACCATTCGAGATGGGGGCAACAGCTCTTTAGCCCCAGGCCTGTCGGAACAGCCAGGTTTTAAGGGCTTTGCGGAAGGCCTGGAGGGTGGTGAGAGTTCGAATCTCCACGGGGAGTTCGTTCCAGAGGGTCGGAGCAGCCACAGAGAAGGCTCTCCTCCGAGTAGTCGCCAGTCGACACTGGCCAGCGAATGGAATTCGGAGGAGGCCTACTCTGTGGGATCTAATCGGTCTAGTGGAGGTAATTGGCAGCAAGTGGTCTCTCAAGTACCCAGGTCCAATACCATGAAGGGCTTTATAAGTCAGGGTCAGCATCAGGAGCTCCAAGGGGGACGAAGGGATATAGCTGGCAGAGAGGGAGCAGAGGCAGAGCTTTCAGCCCTCAGATGGAGAGTCAACAGCCCCCAGATCTGGTGGTGGTTGATGAGGAAGAGAAGGAACAGCTGGTTGCAGTGCCTGATGTGCAGATGCGCAGAAGGCAGAGGAGACCAGTGGGAAACTGTGGGCTGGTCCTGGGGAAGGAAGAGCCACAGCTCCTAGCGAGGCCCCACCCTTACTCTGGGGATAAAAGGCAGCGTGAAGAAATGAATAAATGTGGCAGACAACTATTCCTCTTCTGTCTGGACGGACTTGTTAGCCTGCGAGGGAAACTTTTTGCTGGGGATGCCGGCACTCCTAATAAAGGAATCTTTTGAGTTCACACCAGAGGATTTGTCATAGTTGGGGAGATGGGTCAGAACAGGTTCATTTTTATATGAATATACAGTATATGAAATACAT